>NC_073744.1:70462592-70707525 GCF_029784135.1 Toxorhynchites rutilus septentrionalis
CTCCGATAAGAGCCTTATAGGGGGACAAACGCGTTGGTGCGCTATTGGTGCTGGCACTCTTAGGAGTGGCACTTGGCGCGGGGTCAACTATCCTCGAGGACTTTAAGACAGCCCCATACGACGTTGCCGCTGTTTTGGCCGTCTCGAGTTTCCTTGCTTCTGCAAAAAAAAAACGTTAGCGTTCATCTTTGTCCTGATGATATTTTGCTCTTTGAGAAAAACAGGGCAACTTCTGCTGTTTAAGCAGTGGCCGTTGCTCCTGCAATTCCTGCAGAACAGTTCATTGCCGCACTTATCTATATCTGGGTGCTCTTGCGAGCATCTCCAGCACACCGCCACTGATTTCCCGCACTTGACGGGAAATTGTATAGTCCTACGTCACTCCGGTTAAGTCACCGACATTACCCACCCGTCTTTTTCATTAGGGTGACCATTTCCATTTTAGGGTTATCTGAAAAATCAACTTTTTTTTCTCTTTTTTCCAAAAATGACTTTTTTCAAAAATTCATAACTTTTGAACCAGCACGATACAAATGATCGACATATCAAATTAAAGCCAATTAGCGGTTAAATTTGAATTATGTTTTCGTTATTATTGATTGAATTTGTTTTTTTTTGTTTTCATAGTCTCGGGACTAAGGGCGCTGTATATTTTTATATTTTTTCTGGAAAGCTGAGGATTTTCTACATAACATATGCCCAAACCAGAGAGGCGTTTTTGTTATGATTTTTCAAAGTTAACCGATGGTTCGAAAAATCATTTTTTTTCCTTTAGTTAATAAATAAACTGCAAAAACGTTTCAATTTGAGTTTGCTATAAAATCCGATAGGTGAGGTTCTGACCTATCTTCCACATTGTCAAATACAGCTGAGAATGCGTTTGCAACTATTTTATGACCAAAAGAGAGAGTCGATGTAGAAAAATCGATGATGTCACTTACACCCCTTTTATTACAAGCCCCCCAAATATAAACATGGAGGGAGATAGCGGGAGGGAAATATTTGCGCTAGGGTATGAATAATTAATCTCTGCTGAGGCGAACATTCTGTCTCATTCATTACTCCAAGCAGTTAACATCGCTTTTTTCCGTCGTCATAACGGTTTCATTTGTTTCCATTGACATTGCATCAATGCATTAAACTGACGCTATGGCGAAGAGATATGCTACTCTTTTCAAGGTTATTGATATTAACAGAAAGAGTTTATTTCGTTCATTTAGACCCCAAGAAAGTAAATATCATTCTGGATTTTTGTATGTGATTTGGTTTCGCTTGCCAGTAGCAAAACTTTCTCCACTAAGGATGACAGCTGCGCTTATCTCGAGCATGAGAAAGTAATGCAACATTTTCGAGGCCAGTAATATTAACAGAAGCGTTTCTTTTGAGAATATCGCAAAATTATGAGAAGTGTTTATATTCGCAGCTTCAAGCCACCATTGTATGACTCTGTATAGTGTATTGTTCTGCACCATTTCAGGGCCACCAAACCATTCTACTGAACAGTTATTTCTAAAATTTCGCTGCAATATAACATAATATACGAAGTTGTACACAAGCGACTTGAATAAAATAACAGTGAAGTTCTACGTTAACAATGCGCCTACACAACCTACTTTATTTTTTTCGGTTTCTTATCATCAACGCCCGCCAGTAATCAATGCTGACTCAATTACCACCAAACGAAAAGAGTTTCGCGTGTGTGTGGGTGGAGGCTGTCTTCAATGCGTTAAGCGGAAACCTTTGTCGATGCTCGTGCTTTCTTGGTCACTTTCCAAGAAAGAAACATTTTCTTTTTTCCCTGTTGGATGTGAACAACTGCGTCCATTATTCTGAACTATTGTGGTATATCCCTTTTTTTTATACTCCGCTTCAAGCTTACCTACTGCTTATTGATGAAGAAGTAGACTGAAAGCTATAGCGAGATAGGTGCCAATCAGGAATACTCTGTTTGATAAATTTTATAATCCTGATCGGCGACGCAGACCAAATTTCCTTGGGCTCCAGAATAGCCTTATCAAGGTATTGAAGTCTGCGTCTAGTTAGAGCTCCACAATTACAGAGCAAATGTTCCGAGGTTTCGCTTTCGGTATTACAAAAACGACAAATATCATCTTGCACTAAACCTATGTTTTTGAGATGGTATTTACTCGGACAGTGTCCTGTTATAAGGCCTGTGATTGTGCCTAAGTCTTTCTTATTAAGACTCAGCAATTGTTGAGTAATTTTAATGCTCGGCGTGATAAATTTTTTTGACTGGTTAAGTTGTACCGCCAACCAGTTGGCTAACACTTCCCGGTCTTCCCAGTTCTTCAGCTCACCTTTCAACACACAGTCAGAAATTCCACAGAATGGTTCTGGACCAGTGAAAGGTGAGCTTGAGCCGTTCCTGGCAAGTTCATCTGCTCGCTCGTTTCCCTCTATTCCACAATGGCCAGGAATCCAGTACAGTTGTACCGAACTTATCCGACTTAGTTGCCGTAAGAGGAGAATGCATTCCCAGACAATTTTTGAGGAGCATTTAAAAGCATTTAGAGCTTTAAGTGCCGCTTGACTGTCTGAGAATATGCAGATGTTGGCATGTCTATATTTTCTTTTAAGACAGACATTTGAGCATTCTATTATCGCAGCTATGCTGCTTGAAAAACTGTTTCCCATAGCTACAGAGATTTTTGTTTCCCATAGCTACAGAGATTTTTGTTCTGGGACCATACACTCCAGCACCTGTTCTGATTCCCATTTTTGACCCATCAGTGTAGAACATGATTGAACCATTACGAACACTGGGACCGCCTTCATCCCATATTGAACGAGAAGGTTCGATTACACTGTATGGAATGTCGTAGTTAGTCCTAGGTTCCATCCAATCACTGTTCATCTCTGAGGATGGTCCTACGGGTAAGAGATTCAGGATGCTCAAGTGACCAACTTTGTCTCCGTCTAGTATTTTTTTCCATTGTTTAAGCTTTAGAGCGCTTTTCTTAACCTCTCGCTGAACATGTTGGTTCAGAGGTAGCAAGTGAAGGATAGCCTCCAGTGCCTTCGAGGGTGTGCTTCGCATTGCTCCAGTAATTGCAATGCATGCTAGTCGTTGGAGTTTGTTTAGCTTTTTTGTAGCTACAGTCTCCTTGATCTATGGCCACCAGACTAATGAGGCATAGGTTATTCTAGGCCGCACAATGGCAGTGTAGACCCACATTACCATTTTTGGTTTAAGGCCCCATGTTCTTCCTATCATTTTAGAACATGCCCATAGGGCTGTATTGGCCTTACTGATTATTGCATCTAAGTGCGCATTCCATTCGGGTTTAGCATCTAGGATAACACCTAGATATTTCACTGAAGCGCTGCATTTTATTTCCACTCCCCCGAGATATAAAGACTGCAGGTGCTGTTTTTTCTTTTTGGTGAATGGAACAATTGTTGTTTTTGAGGGATTTATGCTCAGACCTTCTGTGGTACACCAAGTTTGTGTAAGGTTTAAGGCCATCTGCATTCTGCTCGATATCACCTTCTTAGTGGTACTATTCTTCTCCCGGTGGATTCCCTTTTGGCCTTAGGGGGAATCTTTAATGAACCTGACACTAAGCTATTCTGTTTGTTCGCACATGCTCTTGGTGACACCGTTCATCAGCGCTATCACGATGAACGAAGTTATCTCCGCCACAACATGCTACAATTATAACTGAGTGGATTTCCAAGCGAGGTCAGCTTATATACAGATTTATGTGATTTCAATAGCCTGTTTTCAATGCATACATGCATACAAAGCATCAATAATTAACAAGAATGTAACGCGCAGACATTTCATCTTCCCAAATGAAGTGGTTATCATACCATTTCTTGGTTAGGACGTAGTAACGCCCAAAATCTTGTTGCTCCGGCGTAGCGTCCTCGTTTACGAAACTTTGAACTTACACCCAGTATAGAAATGAAATTTGTAAAAATCTGCAAGCATCTTGTGACGTGACAACACGTTCTGTGCGTAAACACAGCCTCCACAAAGCGTTGTCACGTCATGCAATCAATAAGTTCTATTAAATATGAGTTTCACCTTATTATAGCAAGCTATACAATAGGACTACCGGTATGTTTCTTCGTTTTTCCAAGAATTAATGCTTTGTTCTGCAAAAACGATAACCAGTTTACTATTCAAAGTATTGATAATCGCTAGTCATAACATTTTCCCATCTTTCTGGCAATTCACGGATCCCTTTGCGGAAATAAATGGCCGGTTTGTCGGCTAACCACGAATCGATCCTATTTTTGACATTTGACATTTGTTGGTTTATCATTTCGGATATTACTTGCGAATACGTCGAAAATTCATAAATAATTCTTTAGTAGAAGTTCATTTCGAGAAGCAACGATTATTCCTTGCCTTTGTGAGAGCAATACACTAATTGGTCATATGTCGCAATTTGTTTCATTATATCAATGCACGCATTACACACAGTTGCAGCAATAAAAATGAAACATCGCGAGAATGACCGTTTATGAAAAATCGTTTCTCGGCTCTCGCTCAAAATCATCAATAAAGCTAAAAGCTTCTTGCATCAGAGTAGAGCCGATGCGCACAAGAGAAAATACGAATGGCAACTGAACGTATCGAAGGTGTGTTATACACATGTACAGGAAATGAACAAGTTCTAAGTTCTAAGTTTCACGCAATGAAAACAAGCAACACACACAAAGCCAAACACTGATGGCTAGAAGCGACCTATAATCATTTGAACTCTTCTCTTTTTTTGCCTGCTCTGCCGAATGGTTGTAATTGCAATGCCAGATGCATTTCAAGTGAAATATTTGCTAGCGTTCACAGCTCGAGAGGAAACATAAAACACAAAACGAGCAGAATAAGCGATCTTTGTTGTTTCGGGCACTGCTAACGCAAACATTTTCTCAGTGGTTTTGACTGTCACTTGTTTGCAAATGTCTAATATTATAAATTATAGGCTGTATCGATACATGTGAATGATGTCATAATGAAGCCTATACCTCATAGAATGTCTGTGTTTTCTTTATCAAATTATTTATAACATAAAAGTTTAGTAAATTAACAGTTAAAAATGAAGTGTTCGGAATATGAGACAAAGTGGTATATGTATTTTCATGAGTAAATAACTGCTTCTTAACCGATATAACAACGAATATTAATCAAATCACTGTCTACGATTTGTTTGAGACTGAATATGCGACTGTCATTTGTAAATATTGCGATGGGCCACTATGGGAACAAGCATGCTTTTATGTGCCTATAATGGCGCAACGGGGAAAAAGCAGAAAAACAAGTAATTTTATATTAAAACACTTTCCATAACTTGAATTAAGTCATGTTCTTGATAAAAAGCAGTAAAGGGATGGGATAACATCATTTTACTACTTGTAAAATCGTTAAGCAAAATTGGTATTCGGTTAAAAAATCATAAGAAATTGGACAGATTTTTGCGACGAGTTTTTGAAACAGTTTTTCTGAATTATTTTGCATTATAAACGTCATTATTACCTCAAATGTGACGTAAATACCCAGCGTACGTTCTGTTTTCAATTTATTTGCCTTAATTACCGTTAAATTTGATGTAAAACGATTTTTATTAATATACAAACACTATTGGTACTACCTCCACTATAGGAGCACTTGCCCTATCTCAAGGAGCATTAAAATACTGAAAACCTAAAATATTTTAAATATAATTATGTATTGTTTTAAACTCGCCTCTCTCAGAGGGTGGTGCATAAACATCAGATTCGTTTCAAAGAATGTATGATATCACTAGTGCTTATTTAAATAACGTTTTCATTTTTCTTCTAGAACTGGATTTGAAATTTGCTTCTTTGGTACATAAACTCATGGAGTAGGTCATAAGGGTTCCTAGGACAGACAGTTACAATGGAATAATGTTTTTTTATATTTTCATGAAACAAAATAATCATGCTTATTGCATTTTATCCCATTCAATGCCTCATCCAGTCACCGTCTGGCCACTCGTGTCAGCTCGTGCAGAACGCGTTCACTAATTTTGTACTTGTTTCTCGTTTCAGCGCCGACACCCGGGGACGGGATGTGACGTCGGCTAAGCGGTGGTCCGACGATTCCGTGTTCGGCAACCGAGCGTATTTTCTGTTCGAGAAGGAACCCGGCGAGTTGGCGGTCCAGAACGCCCGCGAAACGGATAGTGGCGTTTACCGGTGCCGGGTGGATTTTATCGTAGCGCAAACTAGAAATAGCATCGTAAATTTAACAATAATTGGTAAGTGATTTGATTTGCCGCCGCACGCATAGTGCGGCTCGTTGATTCGTAGAGTTCGATATGCTGCTGCTTGTTGGATCTGCTTTACATCGGCCTCTGCTGCCGGAAACTTCCTTCTGAGCGCAAGCGGTCGGAAGGAGCGATTTGTTCCGAGTTGGGCGAACATTACGTGAATAAGCAGTTCGTGTGAATGTGTACATTTCTGAACACACGACATAATCGATTAACGTGTATGAATGCGCAAATTGTTCATAGAACCTATGCCATGGATACAAATCAACGATTTGAGTACGCTATATAAAATTTAATTCTGGGGGATATACAGGAATGGATTTTTTATAATTCCTGGTATTATTAGTACGGAGATTCGACGAAAGCCACTGCAAGTGCCAAACAAAATTAAAAAATCTCACCCTGCCGATGATTCTATTGAGAAGAAGAAAGCAGATTTTCATGTTCACAGAAATGTGTGAAGCGACAGATGGGAACCTTTGCAGATAAATGACCTTCCTTCCGGAGGCTAATACTACTTGTTTTGTTTGACCTTTCTCCTCCCTTTTCCAGCACCGAGAGCACAGCTATCCCGATGGTGAATCTCGCTGAAAGATTTACGTTACACTAAAAGGCGCGTCACAGCTTTCCGCAGCGCGCACAGAGCCGGGGAAGTACAGGAGCGCAATCTTTTATAATTTATTCATGTATCATTCATATTTGATTATCAACTGGTGTTCATGTTACTTATTTCGACTTCAACTGTTTCACATCGTTCCGGGACGGCTCCGTTCCTTGCGGTGAGCTCGCTGGCTAGAAAGCTGGGACATAGAGTTTCTGCCCAGCCCATACGACCCTCTCCGTTCCGCGGAAATCAATTTACAACCGATACGCCAATATCAAATATCAATATGTGAACGTTGAGACGGTATCGAGTGAATGCAAATAGTTTGCATCCCAGCGCAGCAAAATGCTTTTCCGCAGTGAATTACATTGGTGGAACCATATTTCTCGATATACCGTGTACGGTTTATTCGCTCGCAGTTTATTTTTTTCCAGGAAGATAGGGGATAGAGGAGGTAGAATCATGAAAGTTTCAGAATAAATATAGAAAAATGTTACACTTGAACATTTCTACTACCAATTCGTCATATTCAATCAACATTGGCAACATTCGGTATTTGGATGATGCGAAGTATATAAGTTAAGAGTCCAGGGATCTGGGATACGAAAATGAAAATATGTGGAGCTTTGAGCTCTGAGCTCCTTTCTTTTAATTTCATATCTTCCCCGAAACATAAGGATTCGAACTGATCCACCAAGGGCGGCTTCTCTATGAACACTTTTATTCATGGAACATGAATGATTGTTAATCTTGCAGTTTGGTTATTTGTAGCGTTATTATTTGTGTTTATTTCTGCCCATCTGGCGAAACATTCCTTGTAGGAATGATAGACCTAAATTGGAATCATAACTTATATGTGTTATTCAATGAATTGTTTTGTCCTGGGGAACTATGGTTTTGTTTCTAAATTTCAGCCCAATTGAATAACATGAAGTTGGTTGAGCCCTTACCTCAATAAATGAATCATAAATGTAGTAAATACAAAGTATTCGAAAAGGTCAAGACCGGATTTCATTCGCCAGCATATTCTCCCTTGCGACCAGAACAACTTCTCTCCGGTTGTGGGCTTGATTCAAAGTAAAATCAATATTCGGATTGAAGATTTAATCAACCGTGTACCGTATTTCTTGTCGGCCGTCTTTTGTACACTGATACCAAACTGATGCTCGATAGTATCGTCACAGAGAAGAAGCGATTTCTGCTCCCCCTGCCATTTATCGACTAGCAAGCAGAGGAGAAGCAGAAATCGAAAGTTTTAGTTCTGTTCAAGTTTTTGCGCTGCCGCTTGAAGGCTGTTTAAAGAGTTTAAGGACACTGGTGTGGGATAATTTTAAAGCCTGTTTAAGAAAACGATGCTGGAAAACAGCGAATAAATCGGTGAACTCGCTTATGCTTCTTTGAAGAAGCGATTTATTGCCTACGAAATCAAAGTTCTCTTCAAATATATCCGGTGACATGAAATGGCCGGAACTTCAGAAAGCTTCTCAGTAAAAAACCGGTGTGCACTACCGAGAATTTCAACGCATCTCAATATTTCTGGAATAATACAAGTTTTTAGCTCCCTACTCGACACGTGCATACTGATACCATATACCAGGGATGGCCAAACGGTAGTCCGCGGTCTTCCGGTCGTCCGCGTAGGTATTCCTAGGCGCCCGCCAGCTGCTCTAGGATAGTGTCACCTTCAAATGCAATGGAAAAAATATCCTTCCATTTTATAGGATGTTTATGCTAACCTCAATAAAACAAATTAGTGTAGAGTAGATATTTCTTCATTAAAGTTTCGATATTATTTTTTTTCCTTCAGATTGTTAGTTCTTTAATATTAACACTAGTTGTTCGAACACGTGTAATAAAGTAAAGAATTGTCACAAGGAATAATATCAATAATTTGTTAAATGACCAATTGAAAATGTTGGAAACATCTGGCATAAGGTTTCGAGAACCAATAAAAACTAAATTTTCGAAGAAAACTTCTCTTTTGAAGACTGCGAATACGAGTTTCAATGGAGTAATGTTATTTTAGTTTTAGAAGTAAATTTTAAGTAATGTGAATTAATTGTGCAGATTATTTTTCTCAAGAAACATAGTCATGAATAGAACAACAGTGACGGATGAGAAATTATAAATTTAAAGAAATAAATATTGGGCCCAATTGTGTAATTTTAGTTGAACAGAATTTTACTTGTTAGCTTTATTTCACTGTTATAGATCTACTTCTTCTTCTTCGATGGCTCTAACGTTCCTAGAGGAACTTCGCCGTCTCAACGTAGTATTACTTGCGTCATTTTTATTAGTACTGAGTTGAGATTTCTATGCCAAATAACACGCCTTGAATGCATTCTGAGTGGCAAGCTCTAGAATACGCGTGACCACAGTGCAAGTCGGAGGAAATTTCTTTGTCGAAAAATTCCCCCGACCAGAACGGGAATCGAACCCGACACGGTTAGCGTTACAATAAATAAACAATATTGTTTTTCTGAAGCACAGTGAATGTTAAATTCAAAATTCTGCTCGTAGGGGAAAACGGGAAACAGGGAAAAACCGACACCCACAGAAGTCAGAAACATTTTTTTGAAAATTATCCAATGTCCACTGTACTCACTTGTCATTTATTACGTTTCGAGTCACCGCGCAGCTGCGGAAGTCGCACAGCCGCGGAAGTGCTGTCAAAACAAACATCAAAACAGAACCGGTCAGCAAACAGGAGGCAGTCCATGTAAAATTTCGTTCGTAGTATTTGAGTGTTTTAGTCGGAAAATTTTGGAAAATTCGATGCTTTTATGAGTGTAGTGTAGTTTGTGAGTCGGTAGGTGGTTTTGTTGCTTGTCGATGTTCGAAAACATTGTTTTGAAATTTCGAGTCCATTCGGGGTAACTCCGTCACCTTCAGTCAGGGTTAAATCGACACCTGGTTTGCATTTCACAGACAGGAAAAATGTGTTCTCATTTTTTTCAGATGCCTCGTGTTTATATTCGAAAGACAAAACGGCATAGCTGAACTGATAAAACAGCCAAAACCAACGTTGAATCAGGCATGTCAACAAAACCATGATATTCCTTCGTTCAACGCCCATTGGCAGATTTCACGTGGATGCTCACCTAAGCTGGGGTCAAAACTCTCGTGTGTACTCCGGACCAGGAGTAGGAATTTTTCTCCATCACCTGCTTGATTTTGAGAACCGTCTGATTTTTTATTTGGCCATAAAAATAAAGAAGAAACATCATTTCAATATTAAAAACATGAGATTCTCAGACCGGAATCCGAACCATTAGTTCCGCAAACTAAAGACTGCATCAGCAGCTAGCTGTGAGGTTCAATAAACCATCAGTGAACAGCTTTTAGTTGCAGTTGAAATACATAAATTTGTTTGCTTTCTTATCATTCAAAATCTGAGATATCCAATTACATATAATTTGCAACTACCAACTCTCTTCCCTCTTAAAGTGTGTGTAGCTGTAGTGGGCAACAATATCGGGAAGAAATGAAAAATCGATTCTCTGTTTTTTCAAAGATTTTCTGGACTAACAAATTTTTTTCCCAACCAACTCAACAGAAAATACAATTAACCTTATCAACCACCTTTTATTTGGTTCTCACAAAGTTCCTGAAAGTTGTAGCTTCAAAATGATGTACATCCCATCGATATGTGTTGATTTTTCACGAAGTTAGATAATGTCAGAAATCAATCAAAATCTTCGACATCGCACTTTGTTCCTCTTTTTTTGTCTAGTGTAGAGGAGAGGGAAGAGGGTTGAAAAAATAGAGTGAATTAAAATAAAACTCCAACGAACTGAAACTGTTTTTCAATTTTCAAATCCACTATGATTGAAAGCAAACAGTGAAACGAATTTCGAATCATTTCATTGACTCGATGATCATACCTATTTTTTCGAATATGTTTTGCCTCTGATCAATAAGTTGAACAAAATACACAAAATACGAGAACACTTTATCTCACTCTCTAGTGTAATTAATCAGCTTTGAATTGTTACTTTATGATGTTATTTTTTATAAATACACAAAATACACAAACTCTCTAGTGTAATTAATCAGCTTTGAATTGTTACTTTATGATGTTATTTTTTAATTCATTACGAACACTACTTTTTTGTGTTATGTCAGAAATATACATTCTGCCAAATATATACCGGGGATATGTAATTTAAAGTCTTCCCACTGAACATTTTTAAACATTTTTTCAAAAAATAAGAAGAATTTTTTTTTACATTTTTAAAGGTGGTACTAAAAGTGGTCTTAACGTCAATTTTGAGCGTGATATGTCATTTAGTTTGCTTACTGCGTAATTAAGAACAAGTTATATTTTTCCAGCTCGGTGATTTTTGATATGGTATATCGTGTGGCAAACAAAATTTCTTGTGTTTCTTCGAAACGTTGAAAATGTTGCCGAATACATTTGGTGACTCAACTATGCCCAAAATACGGGTGGTATGAGACATTTAAAAACGACCGAGAAGAGATCAACGATTTGTCACGTCAAAGACGACCTTCCACCTCTTCAGCTGATGATAACATCGACAAAATAAAAGGAATGGGGTTCGGAACTCGTCATTTAAGTTTGAGAGAGCTAGGACGCAAGTTCAATATCTCTCACGAGACCGATCGTCATATTTTGGTTGATGTTTTGAGGTATGAGAACATTGGCAGCAGGACTAATATCAAAATAGCTCAATTTTCTTCAATAATTTCATCGCATGCTTGAACGATCAAATTATGATTTCATGTTCATGTAACGCTAAATTACTGGGTTTTTCGTTCTCCTTTTTCACAAATTACCCAAATTATTCGTCGGACCCGTTTTGATAGCATGAAAACGAATTAACTACGTGAATTCCGTTGAAGTTGAAAGCAATTCATGAATACAGATATAACAGTGTTTCGATGACTGTTCGTTGAAAAAAAGTGTATTGCTTCAGAAGGAGCCTATTTTGAAGGTGAAGGTGTAGTTTAAATGATACATAAAACATATTTAAAAACATTAATTCCCGGTAAATATTTCACAGAATGTATGCGTGTGAAGCAACCGTTTTCCGGCCGCAAAGCCCCTACAGACAAATCTAACAAATCTGATGATCCGATCTGACCGAAATTTGTTTCAGTATGTAAAAATTATTTATCTAAATTGTTGCGATAACAAAAGTTGTCAAAATGGTGGCTATTTAAAAAATATAATCTGTTTTTCTACAAAAATCGCTATTTAAAATAACCTTTTTCAAAAATTAAAACGTGTGGATCTATAATAATTCATATTTGAATGCCAACAAAAAATTAAGCCGAATCGATCCACTAGATTCTGAGATAAACGAACCACCAGTAGAAAAAAACACGGCTTGCAGAAAAACACGTTTGAAGATTTCTACAGCAATGCTTCTTTCCATGTGGTGACCCCACAGTTTTTGCTGTAACTTTTTCACAAGATTAAATATCGAAAAATCATTTCGACATAACATTTCCGAAATTATACATTATACTGTCGGAAATTTTTTCGAAAGTATAATGTATACATCCCCGAAAATACAACGAGAACTTAGTTGCGTACCTAAGCGGCTCTCCCGCGCAGATTTTGCAATGACAGACCGCCGCGGAGCCTCGATAATGAAATGTGTATGATATAAAACACACAAGGCGGAGCGGGTTTGTACGGTTCCAAAATCACTGTTGTACGGTTCTCCATTCGATGTGGTGGCTCGATGGAGATGATGCGCCGCAACGGTTTTGTGAGAGTATTAGTGTTTATGCGTTTTTGAAAGGTAAAAATAAAGCAAGGCAATAACAAATGTAGTCTCAGGTGAGCCAATACGTGAAAACCACACTGCGGTCATGTAGCTGCGGACAATGTTGGTGATTGACGAGAGAATCAACGAAAGCAACCAAATTTTTTCAGCAAGTGAAAACAGCTTCTTCAATCAACGTGTTGGTCTCGCATCATACGATACCACTCAGTGAGTGAGCGAATCCAAACATGTGGTAGACAAGTTCGTTCTGTCTCGTAAGTAGAAAGAACAGCAGCTCTGTCGACCAATGATTCACTCTCCATCGATCGGATTTGTGTGTGGATGAGACAGAGAAGGATCGCCAAGCGATAATTTTCCCGTGATTGCACTCATTTGAACAATTATCATACCGACAGCAAGCGTTTTAGGGGTCAATGCAGCAAATGTCTGTATATTGTGATGCATATCGTACAAAAATTTATAAGCAGGGAACAAAGCTGCGATTTTTATTTGATCAGTTTTTTTGAATGTCCCCTACTTATTCTTAAAATTTATCAGGTGTAATACATATTTTAGATTAATGTGGGCTAATTGTATATGCGATAAAAGATGTTATGTTTTGTAAATGCTTGTGGTACAGTAGTTTGTTTTTGTGGTACAGTAGTCTGTTTTTGTTTGTTTGCAGCATTAAAGGAAATTGGAAAACCGCCAGTAGGTAACTTTTAACGACAAAAGATCAGGACCACATGGCTAACGTAAAGAAGAAAACATCGAATAAAAAAGTCTGGTGCATGCGAATATACACACAGATGTGATATGAAATTGATAGCAAGAATTTTTCTGTTATCCGGATGGTCAATATTTATCAGTTTTCGCATGGAGTATAGCGTTTCACCAATCGACGGAAAATAAATACGATACAGTAATCTTCCGAATATACATATTTCAGTTTTTGCGGAATGTTTCTTCAGAAAAGAAATGAAGTTCTAATGTAAATCCGAAAGAACTTTTCACACAATCAAATAACGTTACGTTCCAGATTGTATCCATTACTTTTCCCAACAAAACGTTTTTAACCTGTTTTTCACCCTAATATACTCGCGCAAATGGTCTCCCAGGCCGACAATCAATAATTTTGTTTTAAAGAGGATGAATTAATTGACTTTAAAAACTGAGTGAAAATGAAGAACACATATTAATATAATATCACGTTTTCTGCAAGGAATATTGAACAGATTTTCTTCTGTTAAGAACTTAATAACAGAAAAGGTTACAATTATGATTTTTTGGGGATATATTGAAATAATTTTAATATTAGTTAAGAAAGTGTAAGTACAGGTCGGACTCGATTATCCGGAATTTTAGACTCTATCATCCGGAGTATTTTGGTTTTGATTTTTTTTTTATCGAAAATTTTGAATAATTTGTTAATATACTTTATAAATATGATTATTTGAACAAATTTGTACGAAGCTAGATAGAGGAGAGGACTGTAAAAGGGGTTGGTCAATACAACTAGTTTCGATTATCTGCAGTAGATTTATATACGTTGGAAATTCCAAATTTAAATGAATACATCGATTTAATATTTAAACATACCTAATATGATAATTTAATGAAACATGGATGTAGTTAGGATGCGCAGGGTCTGTTTAGTATGTTTTAATTCGGTTATCCACAGTGCATCAATCATGGATGTAGTAAAGAAAAGTAAAAGTTGGGGTAGGAGTGTTAAGATTGTTGCAAAGAATACAAAATAAGTGATAAATCTGTGAATCCGCTTGGATAGTCCTTTGATTTATTGGATTCTCAAAAGATGTCTATTTAGCATCTTCATATGTTACGATATTATCGCAGAATAGATTTAATTTAATTTAATTTTTTTTCTTGCAAATTATTATTTATTTCGGTTTCAAAATAAATTCATGAGTAACGATGTGCATTAGAGTTCCAGTGAGAATGGTCATCTCAAATTTACGAATGGGACTTCCTGAAAAGTATTGAGTACCTCGAACCAATACACTATATAACATTTTAGCTCATTCAGACTTACTATTGTCGTAAAGACGCCAAAGTTTGAATCTTCCGAAAACTATAAAATCACCATTAATGCGTTCATGCGTTCTTTTACAGTCAACAACGGGATATCAACATTTTCCTTGACTTCACAATGCAATCAGTCGGTACATCGTCCCAAGCCTCGGCCACCCAAAACATAGCATAACATAGCAAAACATAGTCCAGCGTGGATTAGGTTACAAAACTAGAGGGACGAGGTCTAGCTTCATGTGGATTCATCGTATGCCTTTTCGAAATTTACAACAAATCAGACTAGCCAACAAGTAATCAACTACCCATCCCCTCTTATATGGTGCCAACACACGCTGCTAATGATAAATCATTTATTTTTGATACAAGTTTATTTCAATAAATGCGATCGTTTGCCCCATAGGCTGCGAATTTGTGCCGATAAGTCCGCATTTGACAAGTTGTATTATAATAAATATTGGACAAGCAAAACTCGAAGTATTAATAAATTGCGTTTCGAAGGTTATATATAGTTACTATTTGGTAAGCAAACTGAACCCTATTGGCTTTCCTTTTAAAAGTTATTAGACGACAACTGTTAGGTGCGCACCTGCGAGCATTAGCATAACGAAAAGTTATATTTTCATCGCATCGCATTTTTGCCTTGCGATTCAATTCTTTTTTGAGAGCCACACCACTCTATCACAAAGCGATTCGATCCAAAGCTCCGAGGCTAAGCACCCAATCGGATCAGGAAACGAAAGTAGAGCGGTGGCAGAAACTAATGAACGAATCATAAAATGATACGAGCGAGCATCGATGAACACGCGCACAGATACCAAACGATGACACTCACGCTGTGTTCATTCAGTGTTTTCGTTGACACGTCAGTTTTCTATTTCATGAGTGATTTAAAACATATTATTGTGTGCGTTGAATGAATCAAATAAGAGAATGTAACGAGCGCTCGTTGATACGATTGGAACCATCCTTGGCTGCGGATAATCGTATTTCATCCTAATTGTCGAGAAATGCAGTATTTCAGTCGTTTGTGATCAAGTTCTCTCTCCCTCTCGCTCAGGTAACCATCCCCTCTTCCGTTTCCCATCATTCTGTCTTTATTTACCGCCCCTCTAATCCGCTTACTGACCAAACAGTTGTACCTTGTACCATAGACTTGCATCCGTCTATAAAAATATAATAATGGCGGATAGTGAAACCGTCGAAAGCCGCTGAATGTGTTTTACATCAAGCTCCTGCTGCGACTTGTCATTGTGAAAATCGCGCGGTAGAGCCGTCTAGTGTGTTTCCACGCTAAAAGAAGTTTGCTCATGTAGACTGTGTAGTCAGATGATTTTACCCTTTAACGGGCCGTGGAAACTAGGCGACGAATCGTCTTCAACTTCAGAGAACATAACCCTTACATGAGGAATAACACTTTATTGCGCCTTTGGTTATGCAAAAATCAAAACAATATTTCTAGTGCAGCGATACCAATTATTTTGGCGATTTACAATATTTCTAGTGCAATTTTCCTGTTTTTTATTTAGAATTTCAGAGAAAAAATAAAAATTTAAATTTTTCATCAAATATACCATTTATTTTATTGGAAAAACTGCATGATTTTACACAGTAGATACTAAATAGTACGTTTACAGTGAAAAACCATTAACTTGTTGCATTTTCAACGAATTTGAACATAATTTTCTGCCAGCGCTCTAAAATCGTTGTTTTGTTACATAAAAATGACTCCCAAGTGAATATCATACATTTTCAGCAGTCCAAAAAAATGGAGTATTGCCAGATACCTTTAGAAGGTTCTGGCTAAGTAAAATATTAAAATAATATTCCAAGCGCAGTGAAAAACATTTTTTTTGTGGCAATATAGTTGCCAGTACCCGTTAAAGGGTTAAAAAAGAATAAAAGAAAGAAGATAATATTTATTTCCTTTTTCCTACTAATCGCAATGCATATACATTAGGGTGCCAATGAAAATGGTCATCTCAAATTTCAAAAAGTTACCCCATAAAAGATGTTCACCACCTCGAAAAAACACCCTATGCCAAATATCAGCTCAATCGGACTTAAGGGAGAGTGCCGCACAATTTATTGAAAATCAAAAAATCACCCAAGGGGGGAGTAAAGGAATTCGGAACTTTCGAAAAAAAATTGATGCCAAATGTCTTAAAATTGCATGAAACGTCGAGATCTAGTGTCATATCTAAATTTTTTTTTGTCGAAAATCGGCACTCTGGGGCTTAGTTTTTTTTTGGAATACGAAACGAAAAGTATGGTTTTGGGTGCCAATAAAAATAGTTATCTCGATTTTTCATTCGGAACTTACTACGAAATGTTGATTTGCACAATAATATACCCTATGCGAAATATTAACTCATTCGGACTTCATTTACTAGTGTCATACACTCTGTTCAACATCTATAAGACCACCCTGATTCTATTTCGTTGCAACACAAACAGTATTCCAACAAGATACGTTCATACATTGTTGAATGCTTAGAATAAAGTATTCAAAATAGTTGTTTGTTTATTTATTGTGCTTCAATATGATAAATTCAGCTGTCCAATTTCTATAAGACCACTTCCAAATTCATAAGTATTATCAAAGAAAAATTCAAAATAATCGGCTGATTTACATGTCAATAATTGGAAACCTTGTCATTTCGACTAATAACCTGGAAAATTCGTTTTAGAATACTATTTACTAAAGTCTGCTGAACGGATTTCTCGATATTTTACCATGTTTCTGAAATTGCGACCTTGAGCTCTTCAATGGTGGCGTACCGTTTTGCCTTAGTGTAGATTCTACGTACAAGGATTGCCCTAAGATTCCCAACAGGATTCAAGTCTGGATAGCGAGCCGGCCAATCCAAAAAAAATAGTTTTTGGTACTTAATCAATTGCTTAATTTCCTTTCTGGTATGAATAGTAGCATTGTTTTACTGGAATGTGAATTTTTTGTGTCGATACCCACGCAAAAATGGGAGGCGAGAAGATTCCAGAACATGTATGTAATCCTTAAATGATGTGAAAGCTATCTTGAGTTTTGTGGTTGCACAGAATCGCGCCCAAACCATGCACGAGCCTCCACCAAAATTCCTGGTTGAAAAACATTGTTCCTTCTTCCGTGAATCACGCCAGTACCCGTTGAAACCATCAGGACCATCCAAATTGAACTTAGTTTCGTCAGTGAAGATAACCTATACATTGAAGAACTTTTCTTTATGGTTTAACAAAATGTATTTTTTGAAAACATTCTTTGTCATGACATATATTGCCCCACTGTCGGTTCATGTGAGCTTTGGCAAAACTCAGACGTCTTCCGATATGAGAAGGTGTAAGATGAGGAGTTTTAATCTTTTAAGCCCTCTTTATGTGAGGATTTTTTACCAACATTTGACGAATTGTCACCCGAGTAATATTTAAATTTAAGTGTTGCTTTATTTGCAAAAGCGATTTTGAAGTATTCGAAGCTGTTCTAGCCATATCCCGCTTATCCCGGTCAGAGAGCTTCGATTTACGTGGAGCTCTTTCCTTCTTGCAGTATCCTTGAGGATTCGTCAAATAATTGAGCACTACTTGATGGGATCGTCCAATCTGACGAGCAATTTCCCTGATACCAACATGTTCTTGATGAAATGCATCGATGTGTCTTTCTTCTGTCTCCGTGAGCACTTTTTCCTTCGGCATTTTCCAGATTCATTGATCAAATCAACTAAAACAACGAAAATGTAACTGGTCTTATAGAAACTTGACATTAGGTTGCCAATGCAAAATACAAAAACATTCGTTTATGCTCAGCGCTTGCACACACACACACATAAAAATAATGCAGTGTATGGTAATTACCAATACCTACACACTAGAATATAATTTGAATCATTATTTGTTTACAATTACACAAAGCAACAAGATCATCACCTGGTCTTATAGAAATTGGACAGAGTGTAGACGTTAAAATTTGAGAATAATTTACAACCGGTGATTTTTTTTTCCCAAAATATATATTTTATTAAGGCACATGTGGCGTTAGCCTGACGGGGCCGGGAGTCCAATATTTTGACAATTTTTGTCTTACAACTATGTTAGTAATATGTAACCGATTACTCGCGGTTGGCTCGAGGTTAGTATTACAAGTGTTCTCATAATTGGTATGTTGCAGTCTTCGATGCTCTGTACGTGTGCCCGACACGGGATACTCCCTTTTGGGATGCAGCTGACCATTAATCAGCAACGCCCCCCTAGTCCGTACCCCATATCTAGCGTGGTGCGTCTTTCTCGCCTCGAGGAATCCAGGATAGAATGGTCACTAGCCGGCGCAATCATCAGCTCGTGTAGAGTTGTCATGAGCGGTACAACCTTTGGCTCTTGTTGAATGATCAGTGGACTGCACAACCTTCGGCCCGTGCATCTGTAAAGAGTGTGTGTATGTATTGCCGCGACTAAGTAAAAGTTTATCGATCGGATAGGAGGGATATGAAACGGGGGCTCAACGAAGGAAACATCATTAAACGTTGACATCGGCGTTTCTGATGAACAGGTATAGATGAAGCAGAAGATCAGGATCCCGGCTACCTAAGATATCCCGGACGGGGATATCCGATTGTCTGCCTTGTGCTCTCAGTGCTCTAGAGAGCTGAGAGCGAGCAGCATGGAACCGGATACACGACCAGACAACATGCTCGATGTCGTGGTAGTTGTCTTATTCTTGTTAGGAAATAAGATGAGCGTTTATCAACTTTCATTGAGCGGATTGCCTCTATTGAGCTGAGACTGTCTGAAAAAATAAAATAGTGGTCGATGGGCAATGTTTCAATGATCCCTAATGCGTAATATATCGCACCCAGTTCAGCGACATACACGGAACAAGGATCTATTTTTCGTTTTTCAAAAAACTCAAAGTTTGACAGCTTTGCGTCAATCTCCTTTAAGTCCGATTAAGCTGAATTTTGGCATAGGGTGTTTTTTCGAAGTGGTGAATATTTTGTATAGGGTAACTTTTTAAAATTTTAGGGTCGATTTTTTCCCATGCATTCATTGGCACCCTAATATACATACATCTATTGTGTCACCTACTGTATATTATGAAGAACATTGACGTTGAAACTATGTTCCCTCCCTTAAGAAGCCAAATTGGTATTGTTTAAATCAAGAGCACATCCCATTTAAATGATTTTTCGAATTCCCTTCGATTTCCTCTTATTTCCTGCGGTTAATGCATGAAGATGGTGTATTACACTAGATGGATAATTTATTTGTTCCACTCTTCCGAGATCGGATTGAAACTGTGTGAGTTTACTCCCGTATAGGATCACTTGTAAATAACCCTTGGAAAACAGACACACATTCTTGAGCCTCAATGTTCCATACACGTTATTCGCTCATTCGTTGCGTGAAGGACAGATAATAATTCACAACTGTTAACATAGGAGAGACATGTTTTTTCTGGTGGCATCATGCCAGACAACACCGACGACCCATTAAAGCTTTTAGCTTATTAAACATTCTAGATTTTTACATTTCCCGTACGTTGCAATATCCCTAATTCATGCTCCGCTTCGACGAGTCGAAGAAAGGCGCTTAGACAAGAGCGAAATAAAAACAGTGGAATCGTCGTAAAAAGCCTGAAATTGTTGGCCTTTCCGAAAAATATTCCCTTTCATGCGGGTGGATGGTGTGGCGTGCGGAAAAGGAAAATCTTGTCACGACCGATTCAACCAGAGCTAGGGCTAATCTTTTAAAATATAAATTTATACCGCCATAATGTGAGCGTTGTTATTTGGCATGTGGAAAACCGCTCCGTATGGTTTGTTCCGACCCTGACGTGGGGTGGTTCCGTTCCCGTAATCGCCCTTATCGACCTTGCTGGTTCGATTCGTGAGAACCCTACATACCGACAGCTTCCCATCCATGCAGCGGTGTAAAAAGTGAATTTTTATTTACCCGTTTTATTAACTTTCAACGCGAATCACTGTTTATATGAGCATCCTTCAGTCGGCACTTTTGCCCCATTAAGATGTACAGGCTGGCGGGGCATCCTCACCAAACCGTTTGGTGAGGGCTCACCCTTGATAGGGTGTTCTCACAAACGTCTTTCCGATTCCGTTTGGAAGCAGCGTGGGTGGACTTCCGCTGCTTTGGCTGGGCGCCATTTTTCAGTTTTTATATATTTTTTTCGAATCTCATACTCATCCGGTTGCACTGGCCGAGAGGCGAAGAAAAAAAACCGGCGACCGGAATCACAGAAACACGAGATGATGCGAGAACATTTCGACTGTTGGCATCCTTCGGACGCTGTGCACCATCCATTTCGAAAGCGAGCGGACGGCTTCTGTATGTTGTCATTTTTTTCCTTGCTGTCGTGGAATAGCAAAATTAGGGGTGGCTCTGGAAGCAAGAATTATGACGTCGTTTTTTTTGTCCACCCTCTTGGAGAGTTATGTGGCCTTTTTGTGCTCGGTGCTTCCCTGCCGCTTGATGCCCTTCCAGGAAGTTATGGCCATGAGTCGATGAGATTTATTTGAGATTGTTTTGTCCGTAATTTGTATTAATGGGAGAATGAAGGCCATCGGGAGGTTAAACTCGTTGTGCCCGTTGAGGGATAATGTGGTAGTATTAATACAAATATTGGACCACTCGTTGACTCATTTATTTTTTTGTTTTTTTTTTTGTTGTTGTTGCGGTGGGCTTACTCGAAACAAGTTTTGACAGCCGAAATATGAAGAGACATTGCGGGGGGCTTTGTGTGGTTTATGTTCGATTCTGACACCGATTAGACAAACACAGTAAACATACAGTGAAAAATGTGCGGATTATTTGTTATCGTTTGGCCAGTCACAAATGCCGTTAGCGAAAGATTGGAATCAAATTGGATTATTCGTTTATGTTTCCTTGGCACACTACAAAGCTATGTAATGCGTACATAAGATTACGCAGTTCTACAAATTCCTATTTCTATGGGAACATAATTCGATTCGGTGCTTTCGAAATAATGTACTGTTAGCAACAGTTGAATCTAATTTATCATAACCTAATTTTTCCTTCCCTCAGCCCAAACAAACATCCAAGAAGCGTCAGCCACACGCTATCTTCGCAATAAAAGAACATGATTTACTTCGGCAATTTCACCGTCCATTGTCGTTTTCAGTCTCTCCGGAAGAACATTTATCGTTTCTTGGTTTATTCAACCCAAGCAATCTCCAGCAGGATAATTGCAAATAATTATTTGATCGCCAATGATTTGTTACCCTAATCAATTTGTTTACCGCGTCGTAGAGAAGACTATTCTTCTGTACAGGCTCACTTCACTTTCCAAATCCTATGGCGAGTGCATTTACAAGACTCGATAGGGAATTCTCTAGCAGTTCGAAACCCCACTTATTGAACCATGAACGGGTCTCCGTCGCCCTAAGTGACGATTCAAGTCCTTCCCACTGCCATCCCCGAAATCTGTCGCAGACCCACAACACGAGCGTGGTATGTGCGGCCTGGTCCCGATGCCGAAGGGATGATTTATACGTCAAATCAATTTATGATTGTTTCCCAGGCCTTTTCCTGGCCGGTGGTATTATTATTATTGCTGTTGTGGTACAGCCGATTCCGGTTGCGGTGCACCCGCACTCCAGCGGAGCGGAATGAATTACGATTATTAGAACAGAGTTTCCAACCGATCGATGGGTGCCCATGGGCCAAGGAGGAATGTTTGTAATCTTTAATCGATGAGATTATTTGAATGGCTATTTGTGGTGTTGAAAATAGAGTGTTCAAGATGAGGTACTCCAAGTAATTGTCGTTGATAAGTATGGAGTTAAAATGAAAATACAAAAACAGAAAGTGAGTTATATCTGTGGTATAACCGCAAGGGTGACGTAGGATTATCGTTGATTTAGTGATCATTTGTTTTCAGTTGCATCTGAATCGGTTCTGAATGAATGAATAAATGAATATTTGGGGGACTTCGGAAACGAGAGCGTTACGTTGGAGGCACAATATTCAGCAAAAGAAGCAATCACACGAAAGTTGTATAATACATAATACATTGCTTGTTTTGTGATATTATTTGTATTCCATTTCCAATAGGCAAAATATCTGTTGCATCAAATCAGTCTACATAATTTTTGCGTTCGCTCATCCTTTCTCACAACATCCATTTCTCGTTTGAGAAATTGTTGAGTAAACATCGTTTGCCAGTGCGCGTAGAGCGGGAATTCCTTCTTAAGATTCATTGAACCTCTAATAAATTGCCGAAAGATGTGGTCTTACGTTGATCACACTTGATTGAAAAACCACAAAACCAAATGTATTTGGTTGCAGTGTTATATGGTTAGAAAACATTAAAATAAACACTTTCGCTTGAATGATTTTACAATTCCCAGGGGAACTGGCAAATTATTTTTCAGCAACGATAACATCTTTCCGGAATCTTCTCGACGCTGGATGGCAACCAAACGAAAATAGTTCCGCGCGTGTATGTGTGGTGGCTGCTCCGATGCCTCCGATGTTTTTCGATGCTGATACTCTCTTGGTCGCCTTCTCTTCTCCTTCTTATGGATCGGGTTTCTGCGCTCCCTCACAATTCCAAAAAAAAAAACTGAATGCGTTTCAGGTCAGGTCAGGCCAGGTAATGAATCCCTCGATCCCTCACCGTCCAGCTCGTTCAGTTCGTTCAGCTCGTTCAGTAACGATGTAGTCTTGTCGATGTCCTCACGAAAAATGAATGCGTTTCACCACCAGAGTATCGCTTAAGTTTGCTTTTTGTCCTTGATAGAATCAAGGGAAGGTGTGGTTTACGATGGCAATTTGGAAGGCAAACTAGAGGTGAATGAACTCTCTGAGTTTGAAACATTCAGCGACTGAGCAATAATAGATTGAAAATTATATGATTTTCGCAATGCGAAACATTTTCCGTTGCGCGCGAATCAAATATTGGATACGAAAATATCCTACTGATGGGGAAGAATAATCTTCAGAAGCTTTCCTGCTAATTACACTTGATTGAAAAATTACAAAACCAAATGTATTTGGTCGCAGTGTTATATGGACAGAAAACATTAAAATAAACCCTCTCGCTTGAATGTATTTTTCAATTCCAAGCGGAACTGGCAGATTATTTTTCAGCAACGATAACATCTTTCCAGATTCTCCTCGATAATCGAAGCCCACCAGTGGTTAATGCTAACTCGATAACCACCTGTTCATTGCACTTGATTGAAAAATCACAAAACCAAATGTATTTGGTTGCAGTTTCTTCTTTCTTTGTTTTTAAGAGGCTTTAAACTTTGAAGTTCACTCGCCTCTAAGGTGGTTGCAGTGTTATATGGATAGTGTTAGAAATCGAAAGAATTAGGCAATTCAAATATAATTTCGTAAACGATCGAAAGAAGGACAGAAGGAAAACATTACACGATAAACGCGAGCCGAGTGTACGATCCTAAAATAAACAACATATCGGGAGCGGGTGCAATAAAACTCAGTGCAATAAAACAGTGAAAGGAGAAGGACCAAACGATCGCACGATCGCTCCGTTGGTTTAGGTGCAGTTACAAATCTTAGATAAACATTACCCAGGAGTTGTATGGTAATGGCATTAGTTAAAGGATTTATATACAAAGAGGCAATAACGTTTCTAGTTTTCTCTTTCCTTCACACATTAAGTTTGAATTTAGGCTACAATTAGGATAGAACAAAATTGTATAAAAACCCAAGGTTTATAAAGCAATAATAAAGCAAGTAGTCTTTGGAATCGTGTCGTATGATTGAATCCGAAACTTCCTTTTGAATCGGATGACGAGAGCTCTTCAGATTCAAGTTTTCCAACGTCCGCAGCAATAGTTGTATAATTTGCGCTCGGAGTTCATGAAGATCATGTACTCGTCGATCCTCCCGCTTAGTTGATATTTAATAGATTGATTCTGCTCCCGTTCGTTGCTCGTTCCGTACGGAATTAGTGCGAAGGCAGTCAGTTTAATTTGTTGAAAGAAATAACACTGGTTAGCTTCCGTTCGTGGCTCGTTCCGTAGGGAATTAGTGCGAAGGCAGTCAATTCAGTTTGTTCCAGGAACAAGGGTAATTCACACGACACTTTTTCTTACTTGAACCCAGTAAAGTGCCAATCCAGATTCGCAGGGTTGATTCCTTCGCATCAACCGAGTTTGCGTATTGGGCATCTTTTACAGATAGAAAACATTAGAATAAACTCTTTCGCATGAATGTATTTTGCAATTTCAAGGGGAACTTATAGATTATTTTTCAGCAACGATGACATATTTCCGGAATCTTCTCGATGCTGGATAGCAACAAAACGAAAATAGTTCCGCGCGTGTATGTGTGTGTGAAATTAGCTTCACCACAACAGTGACAACATGTTCCAATCACTGTTCAATTATAACTGAGTGATTTCAATAGCCTGTTTTGAAGGCAATTTTAAGGCTATTGAAACAAGTTTTTGGATGAAAAAGTAACAAGTATATAACACGTAGACATTTTATCTTTCGAATGAAGTGTTTATCATACCATTTCGTTTGGTTATTTAGGAGCTATTAACGCTCAAAATCTCGGTCTCGTAACGCTTTCGTTTTCGAAACATTGATTTCACACCCCGGTATAGAAATGAAAGACGTAGTCCTACGTCAAAAGGTAAACTTCGATATAACGTACATTTCACTTTCAAAATTGTACGTTGTATCGAATTGTACGTTATATCGAAGCATAATAAAGTACTCACGAACGTAGTCTATAATACATTATTGTGTTGCTGTTTTAGTAAAGTCAATGAATAACTTCAATCAGAAGACGAAGCCAGCCTTTCTCATAATGTTTCCCTTCGTACTGTTGATTAAAGCTTGATTCATTTAGAATCCGGAATTAAAAAACCAGCTGTATTTCGTTTCGGGATTGATTGAAGGTACAAAACTTGTTTTAGCATCACAGATAATTCACGTTGGAAATGTGTACGTTATATCGAGGGTACGTTATAACGAGGGTACGTTATATCTAAGTAAGTTAATATATATATATATATATATATATATATATATATATATATATATATATATATACTATATTTTACATTGTTAAGAGAAAGTTGATTGAAGATTTAAACTAAAGATTTTCTTTGATTTTCTCAGACATCCCCGTAGAGATTCAAAATAAGTGGTTATCTATTCGAGATCATTGAGATATTGAGGTATACAAATGCTCCCGTGGCCGAGTGATTAGCGTCACATATTATCATGCCGGGGGTTCGGGTTCGATTCCTGTTTTGGCCGGTGGATTTTTCGTCAAATAAATTTCTTCCGACTTGTACTGTGGTCATGAGTATTTTAGAGTTTGCGACACCAGAATACATTCAAGGTGTGTTATTCGGCATAGAAATCTTAACCAAGGACTAATAAAAAAAATGACGCAAGTAATATCTACGTTGAGAAGGCAAAAGTTCGACTGGGAACGTTAGTGCCATTCAAGAAGAAGAAAAAGAGTATATTGCAGAGATGCCAACCTGCCTGATTTGTCAGGATTTCTCAGATTTTTCGGCATGTTCCCTGGTATCTTGATAAACACGCAATTTTACCTGATTTTTCTGAAATGATCCTGCTTTCACTGGTTTTTGTATTTTTAGCTTTATTAAAATACAAATTATCCGTCATAAATATATTAGGTGTTGCCACAGATGCTCCGCTGGAAACTCTACCTACCGATAATACGAATTCTGTCAGGCAGTAGACAGTAAATAAGCGACCGGAAAATATTCCAACCGTGTAACCATGGAATATGTTTTACAAAAAACTCAGAAAGGAAAACTAATGGAACCGAGTGGAAGTTTTTCAGGCAAATAAATCAGAATAAAGAGAAATACTGAAAGCACTGTTGAAATGTGAGTTATTATTCATTTAATTCGAATTCTATAAATTATTAGATATACAAACTTGCAGCTTGAAGCAATTCCATTATCGTTAACATCAAAAATTTCATATGGGAAAGAACACTCGCTGCTTTCAATTGAAAATTTCATTCGATTTAATTTGACCACTCTGGGATACTCACAATAGTCACACAACCAACTGATTCCTTCTGCTGGCATTCTGCACATAAGGGTTCCAATGAAAATGGTCATCTCGAATTTCAATTCGACAAAAATTTTTCCATTGACAAAAATTTTATTTCTAGATAACAGTAAATATCAACGTTTCGTGAAATTATGAGACATTTGGTATCATTTTTTTTTTGAAAACCCTGATTTTTTGGTTTTGAAAAAACTCAAATTTTAACGTCTGCGAGACTAGTAAATGAAGTCCGAATTGAGCTGATATTTTGCATTGGATATTTTATCGCGCAAATCGACATTTCGTGGGAAGTTACGAATGGAAAATCAAGATAATAATTTTTCTTGGCACCCAAAACCAAACGTTATGACAATAGATCTCGACGTTTCATGCAATTTTATGACATTTGGCATCAACATTTTTGTTTTGAAAACCCAGATTTCCTTTACCTACACCGGGCGGCCAAGGCCGATTGGCGTAATGTGGATGCGTCTTAAGACACTTTTATTTTCATTTGACGATTCGGATAACTTCACTTCAGCGTGAAGAATGAAACAAATGAACGTGAGACGAAACGAGGCTGTACAAAGGAGAAGCGTGAAGAGAGCAACACTGCTTCCAGCTTGCACGAGTCTGCTACGAACTGAAATGCGATAGGCCCATTATTGAATAACGATATATCAATTGAAGTGAATATAGGAGGTGATCTGGCGTAGTGGTAACATTCATATCTCTCACGCTAAAGGGCACGAGTTCAATGCTCTTCGCTCGTTCTAAACATCAAAACAACAGCGTGCTTCCATACCAACCGTATACGCTTGTGTGATGAAAAAAAAACCCAATAGAGGAAGCGGAGCAAACAAAACAGATTCGAGCGCGGTTTGAAACTGGGTATATAAAACGGTGTAAAGATCAGGAGTCGGCATAGTCATATTCAACTGAGGCTAACCAACGGAGTATGAATAAATTACCCTTTGCATTCAATTGGAAATGACTTTTGTCTTCTTCACGCAGTTCCTCCGTCAACATGACTCAACTCAGTCAGTCAGGCGTTTGGTCGCTATCTCCCTCTACGACTCGACTATAGGCTGATTTAGACGATGCCAGTCAGCGCTCTAGTTGAAGTATCCAGTGAATAGAGAACAGACACTCTGTTCAAGTTAGAGGCCAATTACTTGTTTGATACTGGTACAAGTAACTTGAACAGAGTGTCTGTTCTCGGTTCACTGGATACTTCAACTAGAGCGCTGACTGGCATCGTCTAAATCAGCCTTATCCCATTTCATACTTCCAGTCAAATGGACTTCATTGTGTTTGAAGTGACTCCCCTCAACATGAATTCGTTTATTTCTCTCATGTATCCCGTTTGCATGTATCGATGTTTGAGTTCAACGTAGTTTGACATATACTACAGGTGAGCTAGGTTTTTCGATGTAGAACTACGTCTTTCATTAAGGGTGTCAAATCAAAAAACAGGTCACGTTTTTATGAAATAAAGTTAACGTTAATGACTATTTTTGCTGCGAACATATTTTGACGATTTGCATACCAATCGCATCGGAAATTCGCTAAAATGTGTTTGATAGGCTATGCATTATGATCTCATAGTCTGTAAATGATTTAAATAAATGAAAACTAGAAGCATTCCCATTTTCCCTTACATTTGTTCTGACGATTTGTGTGTTAACCCTACCCGTACCAACAATAACGAGCAACTAATACATTCTTTTCTAGCCGTTTTCAACTTATTTGGTATGATTAAACCATTCCCGATTTGATATCACAGTCTCCATCCAGCAGGCCAAGCGAGCGGACTTTATTCATTCCTAATGCTGATATCACACACACATAGAAACACACACGTCTCGATGCAAAAACGAAGGGGACGCAAGCATGTTGCATCACATTCACTACACAAGCCTGTCTCGAAGAAGAAGAAGAAGCCCGCTGTATCAAAGTGAGGAACATAATAAAACAGAATACACGTAAAATAGGCGAATGTACTGCAAAGTTTAAAGCCTCTCTAATACAAACAAGCAAGGAAGGATAATTTGCTCAAATCTCGTTTGGTGGTCTTCGGAGCAACATCGTTTCCGGTGAGCGTCGAGCGGGAATGGATTGCTTTTTAAGGACAAGTGAAGGAGAAGTATGGAGAAGTGTATCTTTCCACAAGGGCCCTTCTCAGAGCTACAGGCGAATGAGCTGAAGAAGTTCAATACCCACTATGGAATGGAATGGGATGGAATGAAACCAGAGTTGCGAGAGTTTTATTCCTAAAGGCCGTTTTATATTATCCAGCACGTAGCGTAAACGGCACGTACCGACACGGGCAGACAAATACATGATGTATTCATATTATCAGGCATAGCTACTTCTCTGTATGGACCAGCAGTGCAGACGGAGCGGAGAAATTTGTTTTCGTAGCGGGAGAGTAAATTCGCGTTGACGAAATTGAGCCAAGCGTAGCTACTGGTGATTGAATCGATGTCGTACCGAAGAGCGACGAACGCACCCATACCACGAACTCCGACGTTTGATTTGTATGTATGGTGCTACTCGCCCGTGTAGTTCGTGCCCGGCACCGGCAAAATATTCTTCAAAATATTCGAGAATTCCTTCATGCATTTGTCTGAAGCGTGCTGTGTATGCCCGGAGCCGTTCCACTATATATACGCATACACATTTGAAACACACGCAATAATATTTGTCTTCCATGAAACGTGCCGTGCCGGTTACGCTACGTGCCTGATAATATAATATTACCTTAATGCTGATTTCACAAGAATATACACAAGATACAAGAATGGGATAAATGGAAGATATGGAACAATTTCGTTCACGATCACTGATATTTACGTGATACACGAATCAAATGCAGCGTTCGTTGTACGGGCAATGAGCAAGGAAAGACGAGCTTCTGCGGTTTCACACGTTGGGCCCCATGTCGGTCCCTAGGGGCCGACGTTGTGCTTTTTGGGAGGAGAGTGCTGACTGACTGGGACTGAAGGTTACAAAACAAGTAAATAAAAATATATGGCTAGTTCTCGGATGTGTTACAAAATGTGACTGAACACACTTTAGAGATGAAAATTATAAATGGAAAATAACTTTTCTATATCTAATATGTAATATATTATATATTTAATACAGTGTCGACGTAAGGTAGCGATATCCGTTTAGGGAAACACTGACATGTTTGCGTCCCCTTCGTAAAAATAACTAAATAACTAAAACAGTTATTTGAAAAAAAATCGAGGTATTCTAAAATAATATCCGAAGTAATAAACAAGTGGATTGAATAATATAATTCCATAGTTCTACGTCGAAAATGTGGTCGTGTCTTCGAAACAACCTCTTATAATACTTGTATCATACACGAAAATTACTCACACGTGTTGTGTTCAGAGCCACTGTCAAATTTGTGAATTTTGTTGATATAAACCGTTCTTCTGTATGTTTTTTTAACAAAATTGAACTCGGAGACAAAATGAAATAAAATTTTGTTTAAAATTCCTTCCAAACTGCGCGCTATTTTGCACGCTATTGGATAATACTAACGCGAGGACCTGTTTGGCATACCTGATAACTGCCTAAGTTCGTTGGTCTCATGTTATTATTCAAATGGAATCAAACTTGGCATATAGAAGCTTTAGGAATCGATAAACGTTTAAATGGTGGTTCGACGCTCCTCCACCTCTCTAAGAAGAGGCTGCCATAGAAATGAAAGACAAATTTCTGCATAACTCGAGAACTCATCAAGTAAATCGTGCCAAATTTGGCATGTGGAAGAACGTTTCACACGTTTCGGAACGTTTCTACGGTGGTTAGATTCCCCTTCTCCCGTCTTCCTGTTTCAGAGGGAGGGAGGGAGGTGTTCGGCTTACATCTACCGAGAACTAATCAAGCAAATTGAACCAAGATTTGCATATGGAGGTTTTAGGGAGCAATAAATGTTTCTATAGTGGTTCGACATCCTAACCCCAAGGGGGCAATGGGGCTGCCATACAAATGAAACACAAACCTCTGCATAACTGGAGAACTTATCAAGCAAATGGAGCCAAATTTGGGATGTGAAGGTTTTTGGGTACGAGAAATGTTTGTATGCAGCCATTCCATGTCAAACCGATATACTGGTTCTCAGTTTTTCGTGAAAAGAGGTAATTTTGTTCATTACTGATACACATTAGACCCATATTTTTCGATTTTTACATTAGGGTGACCATTTCCATTTTAGGGTGGTCCGAAAAATCAACTTTTTCCCTTTTTCCAATGACTTTTTTCAAAAATCCGTAACTTGTTAACTACTGAACCGATTTAGATGGTCGATATATCAAATTAAAGCTAAATAGCTAGTATCATTAATTTATTCCATGTAACGGAGAAGCATGTTATTTTCAAGTGGTTGAAAAATCTTGAACGAGAACTGTGTCTGAAAATAATCTAATATTATAATGAAGAGTTTTGGTAGAAATACTGGGAATTTTTTTTTTAGAAAGTAATTTTAAAAGGTAGATTAGAAGATAAATCAATGAACAGTTCTGCTATTGGACGCGCCATGAACGCGCGCTTAGTAAGAAAATTTATATTGATATTAATAATAAAAAATATATTTTGGGCGGGACGAAGTTTGTCGGGTCAGCTAGTAAATTATAAATAAGTAAATAATCTGTAATCTTTGGACATCACATGACAATAACAATTGTGACATCTGTTACATATATATCTCGATAGCAAATTATTTTATATCGTTGTTGGGGGAATACTAATTTTCTTCAAAATATAACTATACAGACTCTTATAGAAATTCAGACATTAAAATTTTTCATTACAGATATTTCAAACAAAATGTTTTGCATACCTTCTATATTGCTTTGTGAAAGATTTTAGAACTGTTTCAAAATATTGCAACATCATCGCTGACATTCGAGCAATAACTTCGGTTCGACCAGATTCAGACACAACGCTGAAATTTCCTATCGAACGCTCGAAGATAATTGTCAAATATCAAAGGGTGTTTCGAAAACATGAGAACATATTTTCCTGAACTATCTAAAAAATATATAAAAAAAAATTGGTCTTGACATAAAATCGGGATTCTATAAAGCATTCGCCTGAAAAAAACGAATTAAATGCATCCCCTATAAATCTCGGGTATTTAATTTTTCTTTTGCTTCGAAACGATCAAAACTCAGTCAAGCGGTACAGAAAATTAATATCTAAAAAATTCCATTGAAATATGTCAACTTTGGAAGACACATGATATGAGCGGAAAATAATTCGTGCGCATCGGAGAGTAAAACATCCTTACATCTACACGAACTATCTCCGATTCCAAACAAAAAAATCACCCATAAACTAGCACAAAAGTTGAGATCTTGTATCAGAGATACCCTTCCAGTCAACGATGAAATAATATATTTCATTTGCCGTCTATGTTTCCCAATTATTACTCCTGGAACAGACATTATGATTTAAAACATGCGCTTTAAAATCAAATTTTACATTTAACGAAGTGTAGTGGAAAATTGATAAAGGGTGTGTCACATCAAATTGCATCACGGAAAAAACGCTGTAGAAATTTAATTTTTAGGAATTATGTCTTCAGCTTTCGCTTATAATCAGATAAGAGTGTATAGATCACGTTGGCCATGCTTCACTGTCAATTTTTCGTAAATTTAGAAAAATGTCGTCGAACGAAAAAGAGCGTCGTGAATTAATCCTGCGCACTCATTTCGAGAATCCGGAGTTGTCACATCGGGACATCGGTAAGATGCTGGGAATCGTCCAATCCACGGTCAGCAGAGTACTAAAACGATACTTCGAGAACCTAACCATCGACCGGAAGGTGAAGAACGGCAAAAATGGATGCTCCGTCAGTGAAAAAGATCACAAGCGCGTAGTTAAGCAGTTTAGACGTGATCCGAGAAGTTCGGTCCGGGATGTCGCCAATAAGCTGAATTTGTCAAGTTCATTCTTCCAGCGGACCAAGCAGCGGGAGGGCCTGCGTACATACAAGGTTCAGAAGGCTCCTAACCGCGACGAAAGGCAAAACATGGTGGGGAAGACGCGAGCCCGGAAGCTGTACACCGAAATGCTGACGAAGCCGCATTGCCTGGTAATGGACGACGAAACCTACGTCAAAGCGGACTTTCGTCAGCTGCCGGGCCTGTTGTTCTTCTCCGCAGAGGACAAATTCAGCGTTCCGGAGGAGATTCGCAAGCAGAAACTATCCAAGTTTGCCAAAAAGTACATGGTGTGGCAAGCGATCTGCTCTTGCGGAAAGCGGAGCGACCCCTTCGTGATGACCGGCACGGTAAACGGGCAGGTTTACCTTAAGGAGTGCCTACACTATTGAAGCAGCACGAGGGCCCGACCATCTTCTGGCCGGATCTCGCTTCGTGCCACTATTCAAAGGACGTGTTGGAGTGGTACGAAGCCAACGGGGTCACCTTCGTGCCAAAGGAAATGAACCCGCCCAACGCGCCGCAGCTTCGCCCAATAGAGAAATATTGGGCGATTATGAAGCAGGCCCTCCGGAAGAACCCAAAAGTTGTCAAATCGGAGGCGGACTTCAAGAGAAAATGGATTTCTGTTCAAAAAAAAACTACAACCTGACGTTGTACAGAACCTTATGGACGGGGTAAAGAGGAAGGTGCGAGCATACGGGCTTGGACTCGAAGTATGAATAAAAAGAAAATGCCAAAAGTTATTTAATAGTTTTTATTTCACTGTCTAAAATTTTCAAAAGGATCGGTCTACTGGGCGAATTTCTACAGCGTTTTTTCCGTGATGCAATTTGATGTGACACACCAGTTAGCACAGTTAGCACAAATCGAGACCGCATAGCCGATAAGCGGAATATAAACATCCGAATCACCATCCAGCTGCATCATCATCAACAATCACAACTTATCGGACCACCCGGAGACCAAGAATAAACAATCAACCGTTCACAAGAATCGATATCAGCATCGCGCCGATGCCATGAATAAACATTCCCACATTCAAGATGTTGTAAACACAAATCATTGATATATATAAGCAGGGACAATGAATGTAAGGATAGAGTTAAATTTGAATAGTGAATAGATGCACATCGTGTGCTCGAAAAGAAGAAATTGTTTTTTTTAAGTAAAGTTTAGTGTTTAAGGTTAACTGGCGCCCGAATAGGGACCTTGCCAAGTGAAAGTAGTGCCAAGGAAGTGAGACAAGTGAAGTGATAGGGTGAACGATAGAGTTACCACCCACACTATCCGAAAAAAATATCCGAACGCACGAAGCCTCTCTGGACCGCAGGACCTCTGCAGCCGTGTGGAAGAGCCCCTCAGTAGCCACAACAGTTAGGAGCTCGCTTGTGGACCGAACAGGAATTTGCCGCCACACTGGGAAGGAAGGAAGACACTTCAAGGATCCCGACCAACCAGTCTCGCTGAACCCGCCAGCGGTTGGATAAATCAAAAGGTGATAATAGGACATCGAGACAAAAGTACTGGACACGCGCACCGAAGCTTTTCGAGACGTCACTGAAAGAGGATTGACATCCGAAAGTACGTTGTTCCGCAGTCTTGTGGTGTTCCCACAAGATGTTCAGGATTTACATGTAAGTACTAAAAACAAAAACAGAAATATCACAAAGTGAAATAAAGTGAATAATTTAACAAAGATTCAAATACAAGTAGTGCAAATAATTGTATAATTCCAAAATATAGTGTGACAATTAATTAATTAAATAAAATAACAAAACAATTAATTTCAGAAAAAAATAAAGGTAATTTCCAAAATATTCATTGAAAATAATCATATTATTTAAAAAAAAAAATATATATATATACTAATTCTTTTTCAGGTAAGGTTAAAATTTTTTGATAATTTTCCAACAATATTTTTAGGATAAAACTTTTTGTGAAACAAATATTTTTAAAACAAACATTTATTTTTATATTAAACAATTTTTTTTTTTGGTTAAAATAAACATTTATTTTATCAACATTTTTTAACATTCAATAATTTTTTTAAACTGGATAACCTGCTAGAAGCATTTAATCAATTAAGAATAAATAATATGGAACAATTCGACGTTAACCAACTACTGAGCAGGATTGCCGCTCTGGAAGCCGCTTCCGCTCCACAAAATATTCCTGATTACAGTGATCCACCCCTATTTTTCACAAAACAAGACGGTTCTCCCGTAAACCCAGATACTTTTGAGAAAATTCCCGATTTAGTCAAAGACTTGCCAATATTCACAGGCGATCCAAGTGAATTAAATAACTGGATCAGTGATGTTGACAGTCTAATCCAATTATATAATACTACTGCAAACCATAGTGTTGAATTGCAAAATAAATTCCACATGGTATGCAAAACTATCAGACGGAAAATTAGAGGAGAAGCAAATGACGCTTTAGTCGCTTCTAACATTGGTATCAACTGGACGATGATCAAGAAAACACTTGTCACTTATTATGGTGAAAAGCGTGATCTTGAAACACTCGATTATCAATTAATGACCGTACAACAAAGAGGAAACTCTTTAGAAATTTATTACGACGAAGTAAACAGATTGCTATCACTAATAGCAAATCAAATCAAAACAGATCACAGATTTAGTCACCCAGAAGCTTCAAAAGCTTTAATAGAATCTTACAATAAAAAGGCAATAGATGCATTCATAAGAGGGCTTGATGGAGACATTTATAAATTCATCCGAAATTATGAACCAACTTCTTTAGCAAGTGCATACAGTTATTGTATCGCATTCCAAAACGTAGAATGCAGAAAAATGCTAACTAAACCAAAACATTTTGAACATACAGCAGCACCCAGAAATTTAATTCCAATTAATCCTCTAAAATTACCACCACGTATGTTAAAACCAAATCCCATTCAAAATTTCAGAAATCACAATTTCAAACCCCAGCCCTTTATTAATAACAACAATAATTTTAGGCCCCCATTTCAATGGAATGCTCCAAAACCAAATTTCCAACAATTTCCGCAACATTCCTTTCAACCAAAACCACAATTACCTCCCAGAAATCCTTTCCGACAACCTCCACCAGAACCTATGGAAGTAGATCCATCCATTAGGACTAGACAAATAAATTACGGCAATAGACCTCAAAATACAACTCAGGTAAACCCAATGAAGAGACCAAGACTCTTCAACATTAAAACCGGCCAATATGAAGATCCCCAAAATTTCGTTGAAATTAATCCCAATGATCACGATTATCCATGCATAGATAACGAATATAATGAAGAGGAACAAACCGAAGAATCATCTCAATATGAACGATATATGAAAACAATTGACACACAAGAACGGGAAACACCTGAAGAAGAAGACATAGAAAAAGCAGAACTAAATTTTTTAGATTAAAATCTGCCCTACCATACTTTCTTTATTTTGGTAAGGCAAAAGAACCACTAAAAATTCTAATTGACACAGGATCAAACAAAAATTTCATTCACCCTCGATACGCAAGTATCAGCCACAAAATAAAAAAACCTTTTTATGTATCTTCAGTAGGCGGAGATATAAAAATTAATAAATATTCCAGCGGAAAATTATTCAAACCATATTCTAATGTTTTGATTAAATTCTTTCATTTAAATGAATTAAAATCTTTTGATGCAATCATAGGACACGACACATTAAAAGAATTGAAAGCAGTAATAGATACTTCAAATGAAAAATTAATTTTAGAAAACAAATTCATTATTCCTCTACTCCAATACAAACTACAGGAAATCAACAAAATAAATATTCGAGATGATCACCTAGACAAGCAACAAAAAGACAGACTCGGAAAAGTTTTAAAAGATTTTCAAGATTTATTTCAACCTCCGGATGAAAAATTACCATTTACTACAAAGATCAAAGCCGATATCAGAACTACTGACGAAAATGCAGTCTATAGCAAAACTTATCCTTATCCTCAAGCTTTAAAATCTGAAGTTAATAAACAATTAGAAAAACTTTTACATGATGGAATTATTAGACCATCACGATCCCCTTACAACTCACCAGTTTGGATAGTACCAAAGAAACAGGATGCTTCTAAAGAAAAGAAATACAGAATGGTTATAGATTACCGAAAATTAAATTCAAAAACAATTAGTGACAGATATCCAATTCCGGATACATCCACAGTCCTATCTAACTTAGGAGAAAACAAATTTTTTACCACATTGGATTTGGCATCAGGATTTCATCAAATCCCAATGTCTGAAAAAGATATAGAAAAAACAGCTTTTTCAGTTAATAATGGAAAATATGAATTCATTCGTTTACCCTTTGGCTTAAAGAATGCACCAGCAATCTTCCAAAGAGTAATGGATGACGTTTTAAGAGAACACTTAGGAAAAATATGTCATGTCTATATAGATGACATCATAATATTCGGTAAAACACTTGATGAACATTTGAAAAATTTAAGAACAATTTTGGAAACATTAAGAGAAGCTAATTTCAAAATTCAACCTGACAAATCAGAATTTTTAAGGACCGAAGTCGAATTTCTTGGCTTTATTGTTTCAAAAGAAGGTCTAAAACCAAACGATAAGAAGGTTGAATGTATTCGTAAATACCCTGAACCAAAAACTCTGAAAGATTTACGCGCATTTCTAGGACTGTCTGGATATTATAGACGTTTTGTAAGAGATTATGCTAAAATCGCAAAACCCCTTACAAAACTTTTAAGAGGGGAGGATGGCCATCGCCAAATTCTGAAAAATCAGTCAAAAAACACAATCATCAATCTAGATGATGATGCACGAAATTCATTTAATACTCTTAAAGAAATTTTATCTTCTAAAGACGTTTTAACATTTCCAGATTTTGAAAAAACCTTCATTCTCACCACAGACGCATCAGATAAAGCAATAGGAGCAGTGTTATCACAGCAATTCCAGGACGGCGAACGACCAATAACATTTATTTCTCGAACTCTTTCCAGGACCGAAGAAAACTACGCAACAAACGAAAAAGAGATGCTTGGAGTCGTATGGGCTCTTCACAACTTAAGGAATTTTATCTACGGAGCAAAACTAAAAATTTACACAGATCATCTCCCACTCACATTCACATTATCACCCAAAAACAATAATGCAAAGCTAAAACGATGGAAAGCTTTCCTTGAGGAACATGATTATGAAATGTTCTATAAACCAGGGAAATCCAACGTAGTAGCTGACGCACTTTCACGCATCCAAATAAATTCATTAACCCCTACTCAACATTCGGCAGAAGAAGATGACAGTTCCTATATACCCTCAACTGAGGCTCCCATTAACGTTTTTCGGAACCAATTAATTTTTCAGATTGGGCCTAATTCATCCTATGAATTTAATGTTCTTTTTGAAAAATACAACAGACACACTTTTGTTGAACCAAATTTTGATATAAACTTTCTAAAGGACAAACTACAACAATTTCTCAACCCAGGAATATTGAACGGAATTATGACAGATGAACGAACCATGGGAATTATACAAGAAATTTATAAAACAAACTATAATTCAAAAATTTTGAAAGTGAGATTTTCGCAAACAAAAGTAGAAGATATTCAAGATGAAGAACAACAGTTAGAAACAATCAAGGATGTGCATAATTTCGCTCATCGGAATGCAAAGGAAAACTCACTTCAACTCATAAAGAAATACTTTTTCCCAGGAATACATAAACTTTTCCAGAAATATATAAGAACTTGTGAAATTTGCAAAATGGAAAAATATGAACGACAACCTCAGAAATTTATCCCCGTAAGAACTCCAATCCCTAATTATCCTGGCGAGATCATACATCTCGATATATTTTGTTACAATGCCAATTTCCTTTTTATATCCTCACTTGACAAATTTTCAAAATATCTCAAAATGAAACCAATTAAGTCAAAGGCCATTTCTGATGTAAAGAATGTTCTTTTGGAATTATTATATGATTGGGACTTGCCCGCATTAATTGTAATAGATAATGAAAGTTCTTTTATATCAAATGTCGTAGAACAAAACATTATAAATTTAGGTGTCAAAATCTTCAAAACTCCTGTTAATCATTCTGAAACCAATGGCCAAGTAGAAAGATGTCACTCTACAATACGAGAAATAGCTAGATGTGTTAAAGCATTAAATCCAGATATGCCAATTACTACTCTCATTCAAGAAGCAACTCATAAATACAATAACACAATACATTCATTTATTAACAAAACACCAAAAAATATTTATATAGGAGAAAGTAGAGATAATGCGTCCTATGAAGAAATAGCAAGAAGTCGAGACAAAAATAATGAAAAAATATTAAAATTATACAAAAACAAAGAAGAAAAAATTATTCCAAAAGCTTATCAAACATACGAACCCAATAGCTATGCATATGAAAAAACAAATACTCACAATAAACGTAAGAGTCGATACAACATTATAAAAATAAAAGAAGATCACAATACATACATTATAGATTCCAATAATCGAAAAATCCATAAATGTAATTTACGAAAGAATACAAGCGAATAAAAACATTTTTCGTTTCTTTACAGACTCGCCCTCTGCGCGTCTCAAGTACTGACAGGAATTCAAATACACGACCTTACAAATAACCCACTCGCAATTGTACCACTAGGAAAAGCAAAAATAAAAATAGGACACATACGCATTGTACATCCTATTGATTTAATTCAAATTGGCAATACAATTTTCAATGTTAATAGTGACATACAGAATAATCCTTCAAATAATCCATTGTATGAATTAATCCAAATCAAAAATTATAAGTTATATGAAACATTTATGAAAATCAAACCATTTGTAAACAGAAGAAAAAGGTGGGATACAATCGGAACAGTTTGGAAATGGATCGCCGGCAGCCCAGATGCAGAAGATCTCCGAATCATCAATCACTCCATGAACGCCCTGATAACCATGAACAACAAGCAGTTACTCATCAACGAAGCTATCGACAAACGAATCCAAGAAATAACAGACATAACCAATCAAGTACTAAAGATCGAGAATGAAAGAACAAAAAACCATTCCCTCGAAATTAATCAATTGATAATTCTCTCCAACATAGACTCATTACAAAATCAGGTAGAAACATTAGAAGAAGCAATTCTAATGGCCAAACACGGAATCCCTAGTAGCAAACTACTATCGATAAAAGATTTTACAAAAAATTGCAACCTTTCTACAAAACCACGATATTCACATAACTTCCTTCGAAGAATTATTAACACAAGCCAAAGCACAAGTAATGCTGAATAATACGCACATTATCTATATGCTAAAGATTCCACAAGTATCAACTGAAACATTTGAATACGACTACATTGACTCAATAATCAAGTCAATGAAACGCATTTTATTGAACAAAAATTACATTATCAGAAATCAAACAAATGTTTACGAATTGAATCAACCTTGTGAAGAGCAAGATGACTATTTCTTATGCGATAATTCTCAAATAGAACATGCAAATGAATGCATATATAAACTTACTACAGGGAAACATTCAAATTGCACCTTTGAAAAGGTATATTCAAAGGGACTCGTAAAACGAATCAACGATGCAACAATTTTGATCAATGACGCTGGTGCAGAAGTCTCATCAAATTGTACCAATTCCAGCCAACCCCTATATGGATCGTTTTTAATACAATTCAGCCAATGCAATCTTCATATCAACGGCGAACAATATTCCAATTATGAAACAACTATTCCTGCAAAAACATATGATCCTACCACTGGACTTCGTGTTAACGAAATTCATATCATAGACGCACCACCTGTGGAATACCTTCAGAATTTAACCCTTGAACATCGCGAAAAATTGGAACTATTAAACCTGCAAAATCATTCCTTGAGTTGGAAACTCAATATCTTTGGATCATTTGGACTATCAACAATAATTCTAATCGCAAGCACATTTGCAATTCTTCGATTCCTTTCCAGACGTAAACAAAAGGCCAACATAACAGTCCACTTCGACAAAAACGCTGAGACCATCCTAATAAATGAGCCACCAAAAACAACGGAAATTAAACCTGACACCAACAACACAGAGGAATTATCAGACGAAAGAAAAAAACAACTTCAAGCATTCTTTGATGCACCAACACCATTACGCACCATCCAAAAGTAAACTTTGAGGACAAAGCAATCAAGAGGGGAGGAGTTAGCACAGTTAGCACAAATCGAGACCGCATAGCCGATAAGCGGAATATAAACATCCGAATCACCATCCAGCTGCATCATCATCAACAATCACAACTTATCGGACCACCCGGAGACCAAGAATAAACAATCAACCGTTCACAAGAATCGATATCAGCATCGCGCCGATGCCATGAATAAACATTCCCACATTCAAGATGTTGTAAACACAAATCATTGATATATATAAGCAGGGACAATGAATGTAAGGATAGAGTTAAATTTGAATAGTGAATAGATGCACATCGTGTGCTCGAAAAGAAGAAATTGTTTTTTTTAAGTAAAGTTTAGTGTTTAAGATTAACTCACCCTTTATATATTTCTATCTCGTGTAGACAACTTCAATCAGTGACATTGAAACGAGTCCATTTGGCATTTACTGAACTAATATTTATTATGTTAAAGAGAAAATCGATAAGCATCTCGGTCGTAAACACGATAAACTTTTTAACGATCCCGCATGAATTATTAATCTGATAATTATCACCGTTACTATTCTTTAATCCCATCAATTGGGAGGGAAAGAGCTGCAGGCAATTTCGACACGGAAAATGGTTCATATACCACCGATAATGCATCCCCTTCATCTACGCACCACTTGGAAGCAACCCAGCAGAAGAACCGATTTAAAACCATTCCGAACCCATTAAATTTAACGTGATACACTGAGGAGGCAATTTAAGTTTATGCTTTGCCTGAGCGGAACTCAATTGAACCACGACAGCCTTCCCCAATTGCTCAACTTGCCATTAAAGCTCAAACTTCAGACAACCAATAACCGGAAGGTGGATCCGATTGGGGGGAGAGGGAAAACATTCCGGACCAAGCTTCCGGGAACCTTTCACAATTTTCCACCCCCGCAGCCGTACAATTGTTAGTGATAAAGTATTAAAAAGCACTTTTAATAAATATTTAAATCATTGGAAAAGTTTCCACCGACCATGAAAAGTTGCTAGCTAGTGCGCTCGGCTGGGGGGTGACGAGACGAAGGGTTATTCCACATCTGGAGAAGTGAATCCATGCTTGAATCTAGTTATCGACGGTATTTGCGATCCCCGACGGCGTGCCGTGTCTTCATGGGTTGGGCTCAGAATGAGAAATTTGTGGAATTTAACTTACTCGCAAATTTTCTTCACGAGCGGATTTTAATTGGGACGGTAAAAGATGTATCACAATATCTCCTTCAACTTTCATTCTCGGGACGTTGAAAAATTTGCCGTATCTGTTGGCAACAAATGTTCTTCTACCTATTATTAAAAATATCGTTCTGCAGCATTCCAAACAGTTTTTCGACGTGCTAAAAAGCCATTACGCAAACTTATCTGTCCTTATCCTGCTTAAGTCCCCATCCTACAATCGATAAGAGAATAAATGGCATGCATAACACTTGTATTTCCGGCACCCTATCGTATGGAAAAAAAATATTTTTCCCAACGCAGAACTCATTATTGTCGCTTTAATACTCATTCTCTCACGAGCTCGAAGGGATTTTGTCCTTTCACGCTGCAATGGAGGCGGGAAAAAATCTCATTACACCAAAGAACCCATTTGAGAATAGAAAATAGCGTAGGAGTAGATATTGCTGGCTGCTTACACTATATTGTCACCTAATGGGTTTTTATGAGTTGAGAAAAAAAGGAACGGAAAGAAAAATCTCATTTGTTTTTCTGTCTCTGCCTCTCTGTCTCGTTTTTCGCCCCAACCCTAATGATCCTAAGTTCTTTGCATCAATTCCACGCTTCGGTTTACCCTTACATAAACCACCGCCGTCGGTCCTCGATCCGGGCTGCTCTAGAAAGGGGTTGGGATTGTTGCCTCGAAGATGAAAACAGGGCGGGCGATTTCTAATTCTTGTCGCGACAGGGGCGAATCGAGAGATTCGAATGTGGGCGAACAGAGTTATTTTTCTATTATATCTTGTAATTGTAGGAGAGATATTCAAAGAAAAAAATAGTACTATTGCTTCAATGTATTGCAATCCTATTCAAACACAATTACTACGAATTAGTTTATTCAACAATTCGATGAACGAAAAATCTACTGAAAAAATAGTTGCACCGATTTTGTTCAAACTGTGGCCCTGGACATTATTTTTCGATCTCGGTGTCTTCCCGGGTTCTTCCACCAGGTCGTTGCCACCTTTATTTTGCGAAGGAAGTACTACCCCTGAGCTCACTTGTGTATGAATGATTTGGTCACCCAAGACTTCAAGCCGACCGCCGGGACCAAGTTTGTGTGGAGCCTTACTGATCCAGCAAGATAGTCTGTTTATGGAACGATGAGAAGGGTAGATAAGGAAGGAATACATAAGTCAAAAACGCTTGAAAAGTTGTAGAAAAGCATCTCGAACGAAGTTCAACGAATTCATTTGTCACAGAAGAAGACAAAGACACAACACTTTGGCTCGGTTATTCAAGATTGCATTGAATTTTGTATTGTTTTGTTTTGAAAATTGCATTCATATCTTCTGCTCACTGAATTACTACGCATACCATTTACACTTGAGATATGCAAACTTCAGAGGGAAATGTAAAATAAAATAATCGTTTGATAATTCTTCCGTTCACATATAAGGACTGTCATTAAATTTACTTGTAATGAAGAACTATCACAATGCATAAATTGACCTTACATGACATTTGTTCAATCTTTTTACTCACAAAGCAAATATATTGAATTCAATTGAATTCGGAAATTGTTTCATTCAATCAAAAATTTAATCAATACAAACAAACGATTGCTAAGCTAAGGTAGTCCCACGTCAACTTTGCGGTTATATCACGGATAGAACCCACCTATTTTTTTTTCAATCATTTAATTTTTGTATTTTTGTTATTAGGCTCAAATTTTTCAGACGCTTTCTTTATGATCAAAAAGGATAATTTGCATAATCGGTTTGCCATTTTGGTTCTAGTCTTACTTTTGAGAGCCTGATACAACTACTAGATACAACTCAGAAACGGCTGGTCCAATTGATTTGGTGTCTTCCACAATGTTTTAGGTTATTATTGGCTATACAGAGAAAGTATACACCCAGGTTTTTTAACGCGTTTTTTATGAGGTTTTTACAAGGTTTTTTAACGCGGATTTTAAAATTAACGCGTTTTTTTACGCGGATTTTCCTATTAACGCGTTTTTTACGCGAATTTTCCAATTAACGTGTTTTTTTTACGCGGGTACCGCATAAAAAAAACCTGAGCAATATCGCATGTCTCTCTCAGCTCACATTTCTTCTTCGTGCTTCCTCAGAGCATATGACAGTAATCAGTGTTTGCGACGGAACATAGCGCTTTCAACGAAAATTAGTGCCGCACTCTATCACGATGTTCACGTAGATTTAAGGTGACCTGGTTTTTTTATGCGGATTTTCGAATTAACGCGGATTTTTACGCGTTTTTTACGAAGTACGTATCCCCCGCACAAAAAAAACCTGGGTGTACCCTGTTAAAAGAAATGTTTTATTTTTATTTTATTTCGAGAATAACATTTAAAACTCAATTATATCAAATATTGCAGCGGTAACTAATGAAATTTATTGCACAGTGCATCGAAACGGAGAAATAATGGACAAAAAGTTGGATTTATGAAAATTATTGAGATGTTTCGTATAATTTTTTAGACCCGATTTTATAAAAGTACGCATAATTTTCAGTCAGAAAGGTGTATGATAAATTTTTGTTAATAGCTTCTTCGTTTCATATTCGGGAATCCGATGGGTTTCAAGCCTTCATTTTTGATATGCAGAATTTACTTTCACTTCATAGAAAACGAACATGGAGCTCAATGTTGTCTATCTCCAATTGCGTCGCAAGGTTGAAACATTTGCACAACTCGATTAGACTTGGTCCAACGGATTCCAGAATGCAAATTGCAATCCTTTCGGATAATTTTGACTCTGACGCTGTTACGGCGTTGCTCATGATAGCGTTTCCCAAGTGAATGTATTCTTCATCAAGCCACCACGACATCATATAATGACATCATACGATACACATTAAATCCATAAAGCGCACTCCTTCATTTTATTCGTCTGATAGAGCTATTCATAAATATTATTTCAAAAATTAGAAATGTTCATAATGAATGGAGTACCTGTGGCAGGATCACGTTGTCTAATGTTTGTGCATTATTCATCTTTTTCTTTAAGAACGGTCGGGTATTTTCCTCCAAAGATATTTCTGCTGACTTGCATTGTGGTCACACACATTCTAGAGAATACATTCAAGGCGTGTTGTAGTAATCTCAACTCAGTACTACTCAAGGCGTGTAGTAGAAATCTCAACTCAATACTAAAAATGATGCAAGTAATACTACGATGAGAAGGCGAACGTTGGGAACGTTAGTGCTATTGAAGAAGAACATGGAGAGAGTCGTATGAATGATGTGCGTTAACGATGAATTCCAGATTATTGTTTTTTCTTCGAATCACAATTTCTCGCGTCATTGTGCAGATACCTTCTATGATTTTAGTAACGCTTGCGCACTGAATCTAACCATGTGCTCTCCAGCAGATGTTTTATCAGAATTGATGACAATAACGTGATTGTCATTTTGTAAATCGAGCAAGTATGATTTGAAGTATTTCAATAATTCGTTGTGCTCATTCAAAAATACTTCCAGCTCGCCGGCGATACGCCCGGCTTTAGATGAAAAGAGGTTACTTGCGAATGTGTGGATGAAAGTTCGATCTAGCGCCATCTGTCAGTTAACAGCTTAAATGAATTCGTTCTGTTAGAAAAACGACTGACAGTTAAATTTGAATATTGTTCGTACACAACTGCTAAAATCGCGATTAAAAATAGGGTATGGGAGTATAAATTTGTAGTTGTATCTATAGTTTGAAGCAAAATTTAAGAAGATAAATATTCATATTTTTTTCTGCATAGAGGCACTCAGGTATTTAATATTTAGTAAACGGTATCCTAGCGGTATCGTATAAAGTTTACAACTTACTCTCATGTTTTCCAAGTTTTTGACGTAGGATTACGTCATTCGGGAACATATTGGGGTACAAATGGAAAATCGAAAATCGAGAACATCGTAAAAATTGTCCAATTTCAAATGCTTATTGCTCAGTCATTTCATGATGGATTGATGAAATTTTTGCGTCAATCGATTTCGGCACTCCATAACAATTTTTTATATTGAAGAAAATAATATATGAAACTAACTATCGAACAATTGAAAAATCTCAACCCCTATCCTTACGGAAATACCCACTTCTGATTGGTCGAAATCGACGACACATGCGACGGTTCCCTAACAGAGACATCAAATCCAAGCAGCCTGGGAGAAGTCGGCATTGCAAATACATGAATGAAGAGGGAGCTTTTGCTTCCACCGAAATGTGTTCCTTAACAGAGACATCTAAACCAAGGTCCCCGGGAGAACTCATTGAACGCCCTTGCAAATATAGTCGGAGGCATTTTTATATTGCCAGTAAGGTGATTGATACGATTAATTCTAGCAAATAAAATTTAAATTTGGAACTTTAATGTAGGTTGCTTCGTGAAATTTCTTATTAATGCCGATCGTGTATTGTGAAAAATTTAGCACAAGTGTAGGTGTAAAATTCTATATGGTAGCAGTTGCGTTAAAAATGGCTTGATACATGAAACGATTTATTTCAATTTTCTTAAATAAAAACCAAGGTGTGTTCCCGCTCGAGAACGGGTCGTTTGGTTTAAGCTGTCTGTTTTGTTGTGTTCATTTTCACCCAAGGAAATGCAATTTCCTTAGCTGGAATTATTGGTCTCTGGTTTTATGAGGAAAATGAGGTTACAGTGACATCGAATTCGGACCGGTATGTAAACATGCTACAATTTTTTTCCACGGCTAGAAAATTTGGATTTGGGGGGACACTTGGTTCCAACAAGATGGTGCAACAGCACACACTTCAAGAGCATCGATGGCTGTTTTGAGGGAACACTTTCCAGAGCGCCTTATCTCAATTAGAGGCGATTTGGAATGGCCGGCACGCTCTCCCTATCTGTCCCTTTGTGATTTTTTTCTATGGAGTTTTTTGAACCGTCTAAGAACCCTACAAGATTTGAAGTCCAACACCCAAGAAGAAATTGCCAACATAACACCTATGCTATGCTAACAAGAGTCATGACAAACGCCAGAAATCGGTTTACGCAATGTATGGAGAATGGGGGACGTCACCTAACAGATTTGATCTTCAAAACAATGTAAATGAAAACTTTAGACATGTACCTACATTATAAAAAATAAATAAATATTTTCCGATGCATACAATAGTTTTTATTGAGTTTTGAAAAAAGGAAGTTATGCTGCCGCACCCTGTACTACCTGGTGAGTTTTTTTTTTCTTTATTTCATCCATACATTACACAGGAGGCATCTCGTCTAGATAACAGAGGGTGGTTTTAATCATATCTCGTTCCACTTCGGCATCTTTTATCTGATACTCACCATCCAACGACTGTTTACCATACTTCTATCATCATCACTCGGTAAACACTGGTGGAGTGAACAAACAATACCGAACAACCAAACAAAACGGTCCATTTCACAGCCACCAAATCATAATCAAAGAGTTTACCGGTGGAATTTTTCCAACATATCCAAAATCAACAGATAGCCTAACGGAATCCTACGTCAACTATGCGGTCGTGTTACGGGCACAACCCTCCTGTGACTTTTTGTGCATAATTTCATCAAAATCGGTCGAGCCGTTTCGGTGGAGTTCGGTAACAAACACAATGACATGAGATTTTTATATATATAGAAGATAACAAATCTTAGTATTTTTTGACATGGGGTTACGGTTACCCGGCATATATGAGGAAATGAGTAAAATGAAAACCCAAACACAGAACATGTAGGAAATAAATGAAAGATTTCGAATGCTAATAACTCGAACATTTCTTAATAGATCGGAAAGATGTTTGCATCAATAGTTAGGAAATATTTTTACGCATCTATCGCAATGAATAAAATGCTTTTTTGCCTAAGATAAGCTATTGAATAACTGCACAACGTCGAGCGCTATCCGAACTCCTAACTGCCCCGTTTTGATTGGCCCGATTTACGGTTTTACCAACACAGACTTCAAGGCCAAGCTGCCTGGGGAAATTGGTATTGCAAGTACATGGAAGTTGGGGCAACTTTTGTTCTCAAAGAAGTATGTTCCCCAACACAGCCATCAAAACCAAAATGCCTTACATTACATGGCATTTGTTCAAATTCATTTTATTACCCAGCAAATATGTTGAATTCAGTTGAATTAGGAAATTGTTTCATTCAATCAATAATTTATTCAATACGAACAAATGGTTACTAAGCCAACGGTAATCACACAGAAAAAAAAACAAAGACACACTACTGCATTGATAAGATAGAACTTGGAAACTATTGCCAGCCAGAACGCACATTATAGAAATTTAAGACTTAGGAATTCTTTAGTGCGAGTATTTGGTAGCCCTGACAAGGGCCAACGACATCGAAATTAGTCGCAGCTTGTTTGCTAGCTGGTAACATGCTACCAATTGCACCATGGCACTTCAGCGCAAATGGAGGTAAAACAAATATAAAATAAAAAAGCGGTTGGAAAGTATCCTGGTTTGAAGTGAAGATATTCATATTGATATCCTATTCAAATCAGATGATTTAGACTTTGTTGTTTTTGTTGAGTTATTCCGAGCAGCAATAACAATAGTATATTTTAAATTGATTGAAAACTAATGATAACCCATTATTTCCGTCAGATTCTACACAAAGACGCTACAAATTAGTTTCAAGAAAAAAAATATTACCACTCTCGACTCTACTCCAACCCTGTTTGTCTGTTTTCTTACGATACAAACGACGAAAACAAGGGCCTCCCGTTATTGACTTCCCATTTCGATTTAGCGTCATTACGAGTGTTAAGTTCTAGAGCAAGAAGCGTACGGAAATTCCCTAGCGGGTCACAAAGTGCGGGTTCGAGTGTGATTCGAGACCAACCACTCCCGCCTCCACCCCTCCCTCCCACCTTCCAAAAAAAGGAAGAAAAACATTTGTTTTGGCAGAACGGAATGCTGGAATGGATTGCGAGAGCAAGGATCAACTTTTTCACACCGTAGTGGACAAATGTGTTGTTTCTTGTTCCCTTCGTCTCGTGGCGCGCTTGAAGGCAACAGGATTATCCCCTCGGAAACGCAATGAATATGCCCTTTTCGCTCGAGTTTTCCCTCCCTAAATATCATTATCCCATTCAACAAATCGATTCATGTTGAATTGATTTTTTCCCGATTCGATTTTGTTGTTTGTATTATTTCGATGTTCGTTTACAGTTTAAATACTAATAAAAGCGAATGCTCGGGGACGAAACGACCTTCGTTTAAAGGTGGACCACTTTTTCATCGGAACACCCGTGAAAGATTGATTAACTTAACCTGACACACTTTACGCAGTATTGGGCTACCGGAAACTTACACAGCCGATGAAAAATTTAATGCTAAAGTTGAACCTTCCGTACAGTTATGTGGAAACGGACAGAAAAAAAAATTCTCCCAGTTCAGTGGAGTGGCATGAATTGGAAACGACGATTGCTGTCATTGGAGCAAAAAGTCCCTTCTCGCTGGACGAAGGTGAAGAAGAATGGCACAATGTTGACATCGATTCTGACCCGGGGATACTAACATATGTTCGCTACATGCCCTTTTTCAAATAGGTACAGCTGTACGTGATGGCAGACTCCTAATTTGAAACGTGAAATGTCCCGGCACTCAGTTTCGTGACCAATTTTTCTAATGCGTCCCGAGACTTTTTCTCCGGTGGTCATCTACGCTGAAAGTGCTACTTTGTTCGGCAATGTTAAATCGTGACACAGTATTGAGAATCCAGAGTGAACCATAATTTATGCTGAAAGCAAGTCCCACGTGGTTACTGGGCAGTTTGACGTAGAAATAGAAGTGGAGGAAGCGTCTAATGTAACTAAAGGCTTTCAATGTGAACGGAAAAAAATATGATAGACTTTCAGTTCAAAAAATATTTGTGAATGCAATTGAAGTATTTGATTGTATGAAAGATATATTGGCCGTAATTAATTCTGATGTCAGAGAAAAAGAGAACGGAATGTTAAGAGACCTGCCAACATTTACAATTTACTCAATAGCTCATTCGGGTTTGAAGCCGCACGAAAAGCTAACGCATATACAATTCGTCAGATCAAATACAGCTGGGCGATATTATTTTCAGCAAGCAGTCCAGACAGTATCCCAATGACATTCCACGACAAGTGGTAGTACAAGTTATCCCTACACCAATCTATAATCATCTAGCAGATAACCTATTCACCAGTTCATTCTACAGACCATTTCTCACGGGCCTCATCTTCCTTCAACTACTCCCAACAGTTTTTATCACATAAAATTAGTTCCGAGTTCCCTCCTTCTTGGATAATTTCTCGTCTTTAAATGTTGCAATTTAGCAATTGTCATCAATGATAGTTGATAATGACAGTTATATCGATTACTTTTTGGCTTTTTATATTTTTCGTTTTGTCTCCTAATTTTCAGTTCTACTTAATTCTTCTTACTGTTTCAAGAATATTTTTTTTTGTTCTGATAAAAAATACTGAATATTACTTTGTTCGAAGCGAACTGAGTTGCAAATGTATTGAATTATTACAATCAGTGTTGCCACATTTAAATCTGTACCAGATGCGTCAAAAATCTTTCTTACCTGTACGTTTTTTTCCAAGAATCTGTACCAAAAATCTGTACCATCGAAAATATTCGTTGTGGAGAAAAAAAAATATTAGCATGAAAAAAATACTGATTTATTTACTACAAATACTACATTTACATTTGCAAGTCATTCGTGTAATTGATGATGTTTATAAATAATTTTTCTGAATCTAGATTGCATACTATCATTTATTGAAATTTTCGAGCTGCCACCACGATGTTTGACCAAATTCTTGATCTCAAAATAGCGTTCATCTTATCGTTGCTAAGCCGATTATGAAGCTTATTTTTGTTCTGATTATATTCAGAAAAAAATTGCTCGACAGTTGCCGAGGAGTGAGAACGTTAAAAACAAGACATCGCAACGCCGAAAATGTGAGCAAACCGTCAAATCTTTATAGTTCTCCATTTTTTGCTGCCACCAATCCTGCACATGCTCGTTTTCTGAAATTGTGATTTCCTTACGGAGTAATTTTATCTTTAGGGTACGGAATTAAATCTCCACATCTTGTACATTCCCATTGTAGAATCCTGGAAACGCTTCTAACACAACGTTAATGCTGGTCAAATTGGAAAAGTTTCGGAGATTTAACTTTCGGGGAATCTGTACCAAAAATAACGACAAAATGTGTACCATTCCAGATAAATCTGTACGCGTGGTGTTGCGAGCGAACCCCGTTGGGTCGATGAGGCAGGCGAAATGTCGAAACTAGGTGACAGTGACATGACTGACAGTGCGAACCGAATTAAAATAGACAAACAATCAGACATACAAAACACAAGCTAAAGAACATAATAGGCAGACGTGAACAATTAGATTGAAAAGTGAAATTTATAAAACTTACTATTGAACACACGAATTACACAAATTAAAAGTTAGGGGACAGAAATGTGAGTCATAAATTAAAACTACATTGAATTATAAACAAATTAAAATTGATTGAATTAAAAATTTACAGCTTGAAGCTACACACATTAAAAACGTGTTTGCTCTTGAGATTGCCTATAATCTCCCGTGGAAATTCCGTGTGTTTCAACACGTGGTAACACTGTCTTTTATTGTGATGACGTTTCGATATTTCGTTTCCTCAACTCCGAATCAAATTGCAAACACCATTTTTGTCACTGACTCATCCGAACACTTTTGTCTCAAATTCCGAACAACAAAAATGAAATATAAAAAATTTCGTAACTTTTGGACTACTGAACCGATTTAGATGATCGATATATTAAATTACAGCCAATAAGAATTAGCCTTTTATGGAAAAATATACTCGCAGAAAAAAAATGGATTTTTTTTTTCCAACATATATATTTTTATCAAGGCTCATATGGCGTTAGCCTCACGGGGCCGGGAGTTCAATACTTTGTCAATTTTTCTTATTATCTATGTTAGTAATATGTAACCGATTACTCGCGGTTGGCTCGAGGTTAGTATTACAAGTGTTTTCGTAATTCGGATGTTGCTGTCTCCAATGCTCTGTACGTGTGCCCGACACGGGATACTTCCTATTGGGATGCAGCTGACCCTTAATCAGCAACGCCCCCCTAGTCTGTACCTCATATCTAGCGTGGTGCGTCTTTCTCGACTCGAGGAATCCAGGATAGAATGGTCACTAGCCGGCGCAATCATCAGTTCGTGTAGAGTTGTCATGAGCGGTACAACCTTTGGCTCTTGTTGAATGATCAGTGGACTGCACAACCTTTGGCCCGTGTGTCTGTAAAGAGTGTGTGTATGTATTGCCGCGACTAAGTAAAAGTTTATCGATCGGATAGGAGGGATATGAAACGGGGACACAACGAAGGAAACATCATTAAACGTTGACATCGGCGTTTCTGAGGAACAGGTATAGATGAAGCAGAAGATCAGAATCCCGGCTACCTAAGATATCCCGGACGGGGATATCCGATTGTCTGCCTTGTGCTCTCAGTGCTCTAGTGAGCTGAGAGCGAGCAGCATGGAACCGGATACACGACCAGACAACATGCTCGATGTCGTGGTAGCCATCGCCACAATCACAAAGATTGTTTGCTGCGAGCCCAATGCGATAAAGATGCGCGTTTAGGTTGTAGTGATTGGACATAAGCCGAGATATCACGCGAATGAAATCACGACCTACATTCAATCCCTTGAACCATGCACTCGTCGAGACCTTAGGGATAATCGTGTGTAACCAACGACCGAACTCATCTCCACTCCACATGCGCTGCCAACTTACGAGCGTATACTGACGAGGAATGTGGAAAAATTCATTATAAGCAATTTGCCTTCCAAAAAGTGTGCCTTCTAAAGCGCCCACCTTAGCTAGCGAGTCCGCTTTCTCATTCCCCGGAATCGAACAATGAGAGGGAACCCATGCTAAGGTAATCTTGAATAATTTTTCGACCAAAACACTCAATAGTTGTCTTATTCTAGTTAGGAAATAAGACGAGCGTTTATCAACTTTCATTGAGCGGATTGCCTCTATTGAGCTGAGACTGTCTGAAAAAATAAAATAATGGTCGATGGGCAGTGTTTCAATGATCCCTAGAGCATAGTATATCGCACCCATTTCTGCGACATACACGGAACAAGGATCTTTGAGTTTGAAAGAGGCACTGGAATTTTCATTGAAGATGCCGAAGCCAGTGGACCCGTTTATGTATGAACCGTCAGTAAAGAACATTTTATCAGATCCAACTTTCCCATATTTTTCCGAAAATATCGACAGAATAACATTGGAGCGTAGGTGATCTGGTATTCCATGGATTTTTTGTCGCATGGACCGATCAAAAATGACAGAGGAATTGCAAAAGTATGGGAAGCAAACTTGGTTGGAGATGCCTGGTGAAGGGTGCACGTCGTGGGTAAGGTACTCATGGTATAAAGACATAAAACTTGACTGAGGAGTCAGTTGGAGTAGATTTTAGAAGTTATCAATCACCAATGGATTCATGATCTTGCAACGGATGAGAAATCTGTAGGATAATTCTGTGAACCGAAGAGTAAGCGGGGGTGCTCCTGCCAAAACTTCGAGACTCATCGTATGTGTCGAATGCAAACACCCCATTGCTATACGCAAGCAACGATATTGTATTCTCTCCAGCTTGAGAATGAATCCTGGCAGCTGATCGGAAGCAAAAACTGCCATATTCTAACACTGATAATATCGTTGTTTTGTATAACTGAATGAGGTCTCCTGGATGGGCACCCCACCATGTTCCGGTTATTGTTTGGAGAAAATTGATTCTTTGCTGGCATTTCTGTTTCAAATACGCAATGTGTATTCCCCAGGTACATTTAGAGTCAAAATATACTCCAAGGTATTTGAAAAACATCGAGTGCTTGATCGTTTTGCCGGATAGGTGAAGCTGGAATTGGGCGGGTTCGTGCTTCCTAGAAAAAACGACCATTTCACTTTTCTCCGTAGAGAATTCGATACCCAGCTTGAGAGCCCACGTGAACAGATTGTTCAGGGTATCTTGCAACGACTTTTGCAGAACGACGGGATTAGTACCCGTGATGGAAATAACTCCATCGTCTGCAAGTTGTCTCAGCGTTCAGTCTCTAGTTAGACAATCATCTATATCATTGACGTAAAAACTGTACAAGAGGGGGCTTAGGCAGGAGCCTTGTGGTAGGCCCATAAAAATGTATCGAGAAGATTTCAAGCTGCCATAATTGAAAAACATGTGCTTTTCTGACAGTAAATTTTACAGGAAATTATTCAGAATTGGTGAAAGTCCACGATTATGAAGTTTCTCTGAGAGAATTTCCATGGAAACTGAATCAAATGCCCCTTTGATATCGAGGAAAACGGAAGCCATTTGTTCTTTGCGAGCAAATGCGATTTGGATTTCAGAAGATAGCAGCGCCAGACAATCGTTCGTCCCTTAACCTCGGCGGAAGCCAAACTGCGTATTTGACAGCAAATTGTTCGCTTCAACCCACTTGTCCAAACGAAGTAGAATCATTTTCTCTAACAATTTACGAATACAGGATAACATTGCAATCGGCCTATACGAGTTGTGATCGCAAGCCGGCTTGTTGGGTTTTCGAATGGCTATCACTCTCACTTGCCTCCAGTCATGTGGGACAATATTCAGCTCCAGAAACTTGTTGAACAAGTTCACCAAACGCTGTTTCGCCAAGTCGGGAAGATTCTTCAACAAGTTGAATTTAATCTTGTCCGACCCAGGAGCTGAATTGTTACATGAGAGGAGGGCAATTGAGAATTCTACCATCGAAAAATTCTCATAGTCGCATTGGAGCGGAATGTCGCGTACGACGCTTTGTGCAGGAACGGAATCGGGACAAACCTTTCTTGCAAATTTGAAAATCCAATGGTCAGAGTATTCCTCACTTTCATTTGTATGGTTCCAGCCACGCATTCTCCTAGCCGTATTCCAAAGAGTGCTCATAGCGGTCTCCCTTGACAAACCATTGACGAACTTTCGCCAATATCCACGCTTTTTTGCTTTAATCTTAATCTTAAAGCTTAAAAATTTGCTTTTAGTTTGGCTTCTAGAGCTTGGTACTTTCGAAACCATTCCACTAGTCAAGTTTTCCGGAATTTTTTGAAAGCGGATGATTTTTCAAGGTAGACCTTTGAACACTCCTTGTCCAAAGTGATGGAGGACGACGTCGGAAAGTGGTAGCAGGAACACGTTTCTTTTGAGCTTGAAGTGCGCTTTCGTAAATCAAACTCGATATAAAATTATACTCTTCGAGTGGAGGAAGTTCATGCATTAAAACAAGTGCTTCAGATATTATTTCTGCAAATTTTCTCCAGTCAATATTTTTCGTGAGGTCATACGCAATATTGACTGATTCACGAGAACCTGATTCATTGGCGATCGATAAAATTATTGGCAGGTGGTCACTACCGTGGGGATCTTGGATTACCTTCCACGTGCAAATTTGAATGTATTTTGTTTTCGTAATTATTAATTGTATTTGCTTTTATAGTTTACATGGTTTTGGGACCATTGGCGCCATATTTTATACACTTTTTTTTGAAAGATGAGGTTTTTTACATAAGATATCCATAAATCAGAAATGTAATTTTTATCGTTTTTGATTTATGGGTTTCAAAAGTTAACCAATCGTCCGAAAAATAATTTTTTTCTCTTTTTTCCATAAATTCCGTATTTCAAGAAACAAAAAGCTTTCAAAAAAAATAAAAAAAAATACAAAAATATAGCGCCCATGGCCCCGAAACCATGTGAACTATAAAAAACTAAAAAGTTAGTGGTTTTTAAGTTATTGTTATTAATTTTAATCCAAAAAATACGTGATAAACTTAATTGTTTCTATGAATTAAATTGAAGCTCTGTAAACGTTCTATGAATTGTTCTTCGACATCTAACTCCCATATTTTCTAATTCCGCTGGAATATCATTTCAAACAATTCATGGTAAGCTTTCAACTGGAATCTACAAAAACCACGATTTTTACTCCATTGCATAATGGTCCAGGAGATGCATTTAAGTGAATATTGGCATTTAGAGCTCGACAGTTATTCTCTAGACAAAAGCTGTCTTCGACAAAGTTGTTACATATGATAGAACGCTCATTTTTATGTTGTTAAAATATGGTGACCAAAATTTTCGATGAAATAAAAAATCTAACTTGCTTATCTTTATAGATAGAGGTAAACATAGTTCAACAATGTTGTAGTTCCAGTTATTTGAGACATCTTTGTAGAACAAAGCTTTTTTTCTATCTCTTGAAATAAACAATATAGTGCCTTTTTCTAAATTGCGTTAGGGTCACCATGAAAGAAACGGTTTGTTTGCTCTAACTTTTTTATTTTAAATTCTACATACAAACTGTCTTCGATAGACTTTTAGAGCTTACTAATACAAACATTTTGCGATGCAGAACTTGTCAATATCTCAACTTCAGTCAAAGTTATTGATATTTCTTCCCAAAAAATACGCTCTCTGCAATGGTTTGTCATTATTTCTGGGGCAAACATAAACAAAATTTATTTGCTTTATTTGAAAGAGCATAGTTCACTCTACATGATGTGTGATTTGTTATTGTGACTATGTTATTTTTCGTGTTTGAGTAAATTAAAATTTAAAAAATAAGTTTTTTGGTAAAAAACCATCGATAACTTTGGGTAGGATTAAGATATTGACAATTTCTGCATCGCAAAATGTTGGTCTTGATAAGCTCTAATAGACGTACGAAGACAGTTTTGATGTAGAATTTGAAGTGTAAAAGTTAGAGCAAAAAACCCGATTTTTCATGGTCACCCTAATGCAACATAGGAAAAAAGCACCAAATCGATTATATTAAAAGATAGAAAAACCCGTTGTTCTACAAAGTTGTTTGAAATAATCGGGGCTACAACATTACTCTATCATATGTAACAACTTTGTCGAAGACAGTTTTTGTCTAAAGAATAAATATCTCCCACAAAGTTGTTTTTTAATTAAGTTACATTAGGGTAACCATGAAAAAAACCGTTTTTTTTATTCTAACTTTTATATTTGAAATTCTACATCAAAATTGTCTTCGTACGACTGTTAGAGCTTATCAATACCAACATTTTGCGATGCAGAATTTGTCAACATCTTAATCCTGCTCAAAGCTATTTGTGGGTTTTCACTCATGATTTCAATTTTAATTTACTCAAATAAAAAAATAACATATCTTTAAAAAAAAAACAAATGTTATATAAAGTGAAATTTGTTCTTTCAAATTCCGTCAACAATTTTTTTATGTTTGCCCCAGAAACAATGGCAAGCAATTGAAGAGAGCATATTTTTTGTGACGAAATATAATAACTGAGTGAAGTTGAGATATTGACAAGTTCTGCAAAATGTTTGTATTAGTATGTTCTAATTAGACTAAGTATGTATGTATGTGTCTTTTGAAGGCAGTTTGTATGTAGAATTTGAAATATAAAAGTAAGAGGAAAAAACAGTTTTTTCATGGTGACCCTAACGCAACTTAGATAAAAGGCACTATATCGGTTATTTCAAGAGATAGAAAAAAAAATCTATAAAGTTCTACAAAGATGTCTCAAATAACTGGGGCTACAACATTGTCGAACTATGTTTACCTCTATCTATAAAGATAAGCAAGTTAGATTTTTTATTTCATCGACAATTTTGGTCACCCTTTTTTTGATAACACGAAAATGAGCGCTCTATCATATGTAACGACTTTGTCGAAGACAGTTTTTGTCTAGAGAATAACTGTCGAGCTCTAAATGCTTATTTCCACTTGAATGCATTGGAAAAAGCCATACTAGAAATATAAAACAAACTGTATATAATGGAGTTTTAATTTGTATATGATCGAATAATATATAATCGTATCAGTAAATAATTGACTCTGTATATAATTGAATCCAATCTGTTACTTCAGGAATCCGGTTTCGTTATTTTGGTTTTAGTTGAAAACCTAACCAAGAAAATCAATTTTGCTCTCGCTGGTTTGCGCCTGCGACCTACTTTTTTCAAGGAAAGAGTTTACAAACATTTGTTTACAAATGGTATTAGGTCTTTTTATATAGTTGCTTCAGAATTTGGCTGTCCTTGTCTCTAATTTGTGAACTATTGCTGTATTTGCCTGAAAATACTGTTTTTAAACATCTACTGTTCAGAATATGATTCATGCGTTGAAACTTGATTCAAATACCGACAACTACTTTGATACTAATTTTAATGAAGATTTTTGCACAAAAGATCATTTTTTCATCTATTTATAGTAGATTGTTACCTATTCTAGCACTTAACATGAAAGCAGAAAACAAAATAGTTAAAACTACAAATTACAAAACTACAAAAACTGAAAAATTAACGATAATTGTTTTTTTTTCGCGTTGGAACGCGAACATTCTGTCACTGGTTTTGACTGTCACTTTTTTGCAAATATTATAAATTATATGCTATATCGATTCCTGTTAAAATGATGTTAAAATGTAGCCTATATCCCAAAGAATGGCAGGGCTTTCATTGTTGAATTATTTATAACATTAAAGTTCAGTAAATTAACATTTTAAAAGTGTTCTGAATTTGAGACAAAACGGTACATAAATCAGTGATTCTATCGCTTTTAGTACAAAACTCTTGTTCTTTATTTGAATATAAATCAATAACGATAACAGTTGATCTCGACGATTCATGCAATTTTAAGACATTTGGCAATAATGTAATAATGTGTTATTATATTATATCATATTCTGGGATTGGATTATTTCGGTTTTCAAAAAAAAAACTAAGACTTTAACCGATTTGCGAACCTAGTACATGAGGTCCGATTGAGCTGAAAAATTGCATAGGATTTTTTCCGTAGAAATTAATATTTTTCAGGAAGTCCCGTTCGAAATTTCGAGATGATTATTTTTATTATTTAGATTATTAGATATTGGGAATTTTGAGCTGTCACATCATTGGTAAATGAGGGGCTTAGAATGAAAGAGGTGTAAGTGATTTGATCGATTTCTCTACATCGACTCTTTCTTTTGGTCATAACTTAGCTGCAAATACATTCCGTACTGTATCTGGCAATGTGGAAGATAGGGCAGAACCTCATCTATCGGACTCTATAGCAAACTTAAATTGGAACGTTTTTGCAGTTGAGTTATTAACTAAAGAAAAAGTTGATGAAGAGAAATCGATCAAGTCACTTACACCCCTTTCGTTCAAGGGATGTGCATTCTAGGCCCCTCAAATCTAAAGTGAATTTTATGTGGAAGATTTCTGCAGATGGTTTTTTTATATATAAGAAAACTACAACATTCTTCCTAACGCAAATACATCAAACATATATTAATGCGAAGTAGCACGACTCATACAGCTTACATTTAGTCAATTCCAAAGTGACGTTGCGGAATTGATTAAAGTTCACTTAGCTCATTTTAAAAGTTCACTTAGCCTGCAGTAATATCGGGTAAAAATATGTAGGTTCGCATGAATAAAAATTGTTCCGTCTAGCTAATCTCAAACACTTTGTCCGAAGAAAATACTCTCTTTTTTTTACAGCCAAAAGATAAAACACACGAACAAAAAATTAACAACAATCAAGATTCAAGGAAAACCACCAAAAACATCTACGTGACGGAAAGCTTCTTCTGCTTTGTGTTCGATGGACCATTTGGGCTGGGTTTTATTTTGCGAATTCCGTACCCGTCGGCACTTCACCGACAGATCAGTTGTAGGACCTTGTACCCATGTCAACGGTATTAAGTTAGAAGTCGTGACATTGTGTTTATTGAATTAGTATGCTTATGCTTCATCGCTTCGTGATGTTTTCCTACGGAGTGAGATCATTTCGATCGGAGTGAGACCTACTAAGGTATAATCGACGTCATTTGTACTCTGATGGGCGACGGACCGTAGGCAAATAACTTCCTGATTTGTTTTTCTTTCTAACAAACGGATCGAATTTATTTTTCTGGATAGCTCGGAATATTAACCCAACCTTTCGTCAGTTGAAATCACTTTCCACCTGATTAGTCACTCACAATCATGTGATCCGGAAGTCGATTTTACGACAATCCAACGGAATCGGGGCCGCTCGATGCGCTATCTTAAATCGATCTCACAGGACGACGATAGTAAAATGAAATGATCCAACTTTTCTCGCAGCTTTTCTTATCGCTTTACGAACACTTGAAACATGTTTTCCAACTTTATGCCACTGTATTTTCGTCAATTTACGCTTCCTACGAATCGCTTGCTCCGCTGGTTGAAGGGGAGCAACTCGCCACTTTTCTCACTTATTGCGATGCACAGTGGGTCTTCGGGTCTCCGTTGCCACCATCAAAAGTCCTCTTCTTTCGATATGAATATTTTTTGCCAAGCGTCAGATAATGCTGTGCACTCATCCACCGTGCGAGGGACCGAGAGATTTCTTGCCGCTGTGTCCTTTATCGCCATAGGCAAGGATCGAATAGACGGGGAATGGAAAAAGAAATAAAGAAAAGAATCCCGCGCGCTGTTGACATGATTTGAATCAACTGTACACCCTCGGGTGGAGATTGCTTTCCAGTTGAGAGAAGCTGTGGAAAATAAGAGCCCAAGGTCACCCAGCAAAACACTGCTTCAAAACAGAATTTTGCGATCTTTTGTACGGTTTCCTTTCTAGGAATTCAGCATCCCCGCGGCGAATCTGGTGTCACACCTGCGCAAAATTCCCACTAAATCATGGTTCAGGGCCCCATTTATCGTTATTTAGCGAAATCTTAAATTTCGAATACTGCATGGAACTGCCGTTTGCAATTAAAACTCACCGCACTAAGCGAACAGCATTAACAACGCCGTGAAGTCTAATTTCCAATAAAAGCTGTTTATTGCAATTTTACGCTTATTTACCGAATGCTGCCAACGGCGTTCACAGAGCGAAGTTTACCACGGTAGACTCATAGCCGTGGGTGTTTTATCGAGGGAAACCGTCGAGCTGCGAACGGATCGGGAAAAAAGGGAGCGAGCGTTCGGAATTGCTCCCCGCTTCCAATACAGGCATCCCTTATACAAGTTGTTTTGATCTTCCGTTTTTTATAACTGCCGTTTTCCATTTAACGCTCGCATTTCCGGGAATTTGATTAAGCGCTTTTTACTGATATTGGCGGCGGCGGTGGGGACATATTCTTGAACGGAAGCGTACCCAATAACTCATAAAAATGAACTTGGGCGGATTAGCGAAACGGCCTGGGGAGCGGTACTTTTCGATTAAAACCTCCCCACACTCGCCGTGTCGCATAAATACGGATTCGGTGCGTAAATTCTAAAATGCTACGTTATCAGTGCATCACGGAGTAATTTTTGCGAGTCCGTAGTAAGCCTTGCGATACTTATATCTTCACAATCATGGATATTTAGAATAATTTTAAAGGCTTGTTCGTCTATATATAACCTTATGACTTAAGGTTCTGTGTTAAATAAAAAGGTTTGTTATAGGTTTGAGCTCTGGGCTAGAACTGGTTTATTTAACCTTGATCATCATTTTTATATCGGACTAGCTGACCCGGCAAACTTCGGCCCGCCCAAAATTTGTTTTTTGTTATCAATACCTTCAAACATTTACGTTTTCTTACTAAGCGCAAGTTCATGAGTTCAATAGCTAAACTGTTTATTGATTGATCTTTTAATCGATCCCATTGAATTTACCTTTTTCTATAAAATTCCTAGTACTTCTACCAAAACTCATCATTATAATATCAGATTATTTTCAGACACAATTCTCGTTCAAGATTTTTCAACCACTTGCAAATAACATGTTTCTCCGTTACATGGAATAAATGTTTGAAACAGAAGATATGATAGAATAAAGACAGATCTCTCTCCTCTAATCTATTCACCACAGAAACGTTTCGTGTCCCCTCAAATCTTCACATGTCAAATTTGGCTCCATTTGCTTGATTAATTTTCGAGATATGCAGAAATTTGTTTTTCGTTTGTATGACAGCCCACCCTTAGAGAGGGGGTGGAGCGTCTAAACACCGTGAAAACAGTTATTGCGCCCTAAAGAATCCATATACCTAATATGGTTTCGTTTGCTTGATTAATTCTCGTGTAATGCAGAAATTTGTGTTTCATTTGTATAGCAGCCCCCCTAAGAGGGGAAAGTAGTATCTGACAACCATAGAATCATTCATTGTACCCTAAAACCTCCACATGCCAAATTTCGTTTAATTTACTTGATTAGTTCTCGAGTAATACAAACATTTGTGTTCCATTTGCATGGCAGACCCCCCCCCCCCCCAAATGCCAAATAAAACCCCCAAATGCCAAAAATGCAGAAATTTGTGTTTCATTTGTATGGTAATACAAGTAATACAAACATTTGTGTTCCATTTGCATGGCAGCATCCCCAGTTTTGAAGAAAACAAATACTTTTGACGTTTGAGATGTTGGCAACAAAAACATGGTGGGTGCCATACAGCTGACGAAAGCATTCGTTTATGCTCAGCGCTTGCATATGAAAATCATGCAGTGTATGGTGGTCACCAATACTTACACACTAGAATATGAATTGAATCATTGTTTGTTCACAATGACACAAAGCAGTAAGATAATCACCTGGTCTTATAGAAGTTGGACAGAGTGTATAGAGAATGGGCAATCAGAAATGAATGAAGATACCGATGTTGAAGGAGATGAATATAAATAAAAATAGGATACAGAATACAGGCATCAACCGGAAATAGCAGCTCTGAAGTATGCATCCGAAACAGAATGCAATCCACACAGAATGACAATTAAACATTTGAGTGATGCAATAGAATCCGCAGAACAAAACAACTTTTTATTATCATAGCTTATTTAGATAACAGTCTTCGAGTAAAATAAGAGAAATTGCTATGATTGCTATAAATCTATCTATATATATAAAAATGGATTTCTGTCTGTCTGTCTGTCTGTCTGTCTGATCCTTATGGACTCGGAAACTACTGTACCGATTAACATGAAAATTGGTATGTAGGGGTTTTTGAGGCCGGGGAAGGTTTTCGTGATAGTTTGAGACACCTCACCCCTCTGTAAGGGGGGGGGGGGGGGTATTTGTGATGCTGCCACACAAAATAAACACAAATTTCTACATTACTCGGGAATTAATTAAGCAAATGAAACGAAATTTGGCGTATGGAGGTTTTAGTGTACAATAAATGTTTCTATGGTGGTTAGGCACTCCACCCCCCTCTCTAAGGGGGAGCTATCATACAAATGAAACACAAATTTTTACATAACTCGAGAATTATTCAAGAAAATGAAACCGAATCAAGTATATTGAGGCTTTAGGGTGCAATAAATGGTTCTATGGTGGTTAGACGCTCCACCCCTCTCTCTAAGGGGTGGGGCTCCCATACAAATGAAATACAAATTTCTGCATTATTCGAGAATTAATTGAGCAAATGAAACCGAATTTGGCATCTGAAGGTTTAAGGGTGCAATGAATGTTTCTATGGTGGTTAGACTCTCCACCCCTTTCTCTAAGGGGAGGGCTGCCATACAAATGAAACACAAATTTCTGCATTATTCTAGAATTATTCAAGTAAATAAAACCAAATTAGGCATATTGAGGTTTTAGGGTGCAGTAAATGTTTCTATGGTGGTTAGACTCTCCACCCCCTCTCTAAGGGGGGGCTGTCATACAAATTAAACACAAATTTCTGCATTACTCGAGAATTAATCAAGCAAATGAAACCAAATTCGGCATGTGGAGGTTTTAGGGTGCAATAAATGTGTTTACGGTCGTAACGAAGAAACATGTTATTTGCAAGTGGTTGAAAAATCTTAACAGTTCTGCGATTGAAACTATGAACGCGCGCTTAATAAAAAAACGTGAATATGATAACGAAAAATAAATTTTGGGCGGGACGAAGTTTGCCAGGCTAGCTAGTATTCTAATAAATGTTTTTCCAAAAATTTTGCATGTACCACGAAAATTAATGTTATCGTACATATCGGAGAGAAAGAAAGAGTTTTCCCTTTAAAAAATATCTGTTTCGAATATATCACGTTTCTATTATATCACGCGAAAATTTTTTTTGAACGTGGTATAATCGAGACGATTCTATACATTTATTCTTGGTAATTATTAATACTTTAGAATTCATTCGAATCGAGTCTCACAGAAACCTTCTAATTTTAGTTTTATACAAGTTTCTGCTTAGAAGAATTAAGTATTTTCAAAATTCAAAAGTTCTAGAAAGTATGCAGAGTGCTGTATCCATACAACCGCGTATTTCCGAATACAATTTTATATAACACGCGATATCTCTATTCGAGAATCGTGGACCTTTTCATTCTATAACGTGACTTTTTGTTGTCATCAAAACAAGACTAGCTACCGATGTTTTCGCAACGAACAGAATTGAATGGTAAAATATTACACCTTGGCGAAAGCGGACGCGTATCGCATCCATATATATTTATGTAATTGACAAAAACAGCCCCCACGCCTGAGAGTAATCACCCCAACCCAATATGATGTGGCAGATTGCAATGCGCGCAATAAAATTCGCCAATCTACCACGCATCTCGCCATCCATAGCTTTGAAATTTAAAACCCGGTCTGGAGCAGCACTGCGACACGAGCGTTCTCATAAAACCACCCCCCGGCTGATACGCTAGCATATGCTCGCGTTTTGTGTTTGCTCGAAAAACACAGTACGACACCTCACCTATAACGTGTAACGATAGCTCGTAGATTTTTCCTCGCCTTGTTCTCACGGCACTTGTGATGACACTCTCGACCCACCTTCACTCCCGGAGGGGAAGCTGGCGCGCCGTAACAAGTAACATTTTTGTGTCATCACCGGGGTTTTCCGGCAATTCAACGTGCAACCGGCGTAATCCCAATACTCAGGACCGGTCGACCGTGGCAGTAGCGATCCCCGTCGACCCCGGCGGAACCATTTATCACCCAAGAATCTTTATGCCTTCACGGTGTCCTCGCGGCGCTTGTGTGTTGGCGTAGGCGGTAAAGTCTCGCTCCGAGAGTGACGGTAATAAAAAATGAATCGTTATCATCACTTTCACTACATACTGCCGATCTCATACCCCTGCAGACACTCATATGGTGATGGCAGAAGTGAGCCGAGGGCAGGAAATTGGGAACCCCGTGTGCCCTGCTTCCGACGTTGTGGAATTTTTATCTCCGTTTCTTCACGCCCCACGGAATTTGGCACCGTGACAAGCAGTAGCAGAATTGGAAGGCGAAAGTGCCAAAGTCGCTATAAAGTATGGAAGTTCAATTTCATCTCTCCATCATGGAGCGAGCTTACCCCCCTCCCACTCCGCGGTTCGGTTCACTCAGGAAAACCAAGTCGTATGCTTTCTCGCTGGGTATCATCTTGTTTTTCAATATGTTAAAGTATGCATCGTAAAAATGTTGAACTGGGTCGGATTTCTCCACCCTCCTGCTGCCCGAGACTACAATCATCACTTTGCTTTCAGCTACGTTCATTTTTTTTTGTTTGTGTTCCTCAACTAGAGGGTAAGTTCCACCGCGGGGAGGGGACGCTGTGCAGTGGGCGGCAAAAGCACTTGGCATCGTGGTAGACAAGTTTGGAGGATGGTTGTCTGATCTGGAGAAAGTAGAGCATTATATGCCTCTCAAGAAATTTATTGTTGTACTTTGCAGCTTTCGGTAAGGGATCCTTGGGGAAAGCAATTCTCCCCTTTTTTTTTTGATGATGCCTTTACTTCTTGCACTTTGCCAGTTAAGAATAGTTTGGGGAAATAAAACTATTCGAGATTGAAGGATCCGATTCCGAGGATAGCAGATGCTTTTACATTGCATCCAGACCGAGATGAAAATTAATTGCAGCGAATTCAATTGAATTTGGTACGTGTGGCGCCATTCCAATGTGATCTAATTTTTCCTCCTGCAATTGCCTGACAAGAATGCAAATCCCTGATAAATGCTATTTTCGGCATGTTTTCCATATGTTGGTTTCAATGCTAAAATGATTGTAATTTTCAACATCACGAAGTTATCACTGATTGAGAGTGGCGTCATTCTCATTTATTCGTCAAGGTAAGGAATGTATTGAAAAGTATTTCAAAATTTTAAAAATAAAAAAAAAGTGAAACGGTTGTTATAAGGTTGGCAGACAGTAAAGTGAATATATCACGAAGATCGCTGATTAGCTCGTTAGAGTGCCAATGAAAATGGCCATCTCGAATTATCAAACGGGACTTGATTAAAAATGTTGATTCCCACGAAAAACTATCCTATGCAAAATTTCAGCTCTTTTGAACTTCATTTACTAGTGTCGCACAACCGTCAGAGTTGGTGTGTTTTGAAAAACGAAAAATCACATGCGATCAGGGTTTAAAAAAAAATGTTGGTGCCAAACAGAGTTGCCAACCTTCTAGTTATCCCTGTATATTACCAGTATTTATTAACATGCCAGCGAAACAGCCAAAGGCAAAAAATCTCCAGTTTTTTAAAATGATCGCAGTTTCGTCCAGTTTTTTTTAATGTTTTTCGAAATTTTTAAGACTTCTACTCCCCAAAATTGTATTCTTTTATTCCAGTTGTAAGAATTCACTCACATCGAAGACCTTTATGGCCATTATCGTCTTTCTCTATCTATGTCTATATTAGGGTGCCAATGAAATGGTCATCTCGAATTTCGAAAAGTAACCGAATAAAAAATGTTCACCACCTCGAATAAACACTCTAGGCAAAAGATGAGGTCAAAGTTTGAAAATCGAAAAATCGCCCAAGGGGGTATAAAGAAAATGGGTGCTTCCAAAAAAAAAAATTGTTGATGCCACATGTCTTGAAATAGCATGAAACGTCGAGATCTACTGTCATCCCGAAACAAATATTTTTCGGAATACGAGGCAATACGTATAGTGTTGGGTGCCAATAAAAATAATTATCTCGAACTTGCTGCAAAATGTTAATTTGCACGATAATATATTAACTCAATCGAACTCCATTTATTAGTGTCGCAGACGTTGAAATTTGAGTTTTTTTGAAAACCAAAAAAAAAACGGCAAGCGGGGTTTTCAAAAAAAAATTATGTCAAAGAAGTGTTTGTTAAAATCCCATGACACGTCGAGATTTACAATTATCGATTTTTTTTCTCAAAAATCGAATTCTCAGAAAGAAAAACGACGGAGTGCCAAAAAAAAATCTTTTTCGAGATAGCAGTAAATCTCAACGTTTCGGGCAATTTTTCAAATTTTAACGACTGCGACACTACACCCAAACTAGCGTTGGCAGAAAACATTTGGTCGTTGTTAAGTCAGAGTGGACCACGTCGCAAAATTTAAAATTTCAAGTTAAAGATTGCATTGGAATAAACATTTTTAAGCTACAGTCCACATTCATCAGATTTGGAAAATCACGCGTACAGCAGCAATAATTTATTGGAATTGTTTTGAACGCTCAATGAAAACTTCTTATCGCACCAAATTTCGAGCTCGTTTCTCTCGCAATTATAAAAATGTCACATGGCCCGTTCTGACTGAACACCGACCATTCCTTCTTCGGCTTTTTCGTGTGCTCAAATGAGCAAATAATGAGCTGTTTCAAAAACTTGAAAATGTTTGTAAGTATGGAAGCAGACATCTTTTTCCTTTCTTCTTGTTTCATCTCTTTTGGGATTGTTCCAAAAAAAAGTCCATACGATTTCCACGGGTCTCGAACCAAGGCCAAATGGAATGCAAGGCCGTTTAACACGACCACGCTATCAACATAGCTACTGGTGCTGTTGTATAAATGCGTTATAATTCCCTTTATTCTTCACCGCGAGTGACGTGATATAGCAAAATTTTTTTTTCTACTTTTAGGGTTAAATAATTAGCCAAAAAACTTTTCACGGAATTTTATTGCGAGTGTAGATAGTAAAATGTGTGAGTAATTAATATGCTTCAAAAGAATGAATGTATTAAACATATTTTGTACAACATAAATTAAAATTATAGTCAAGTAGTATGCTCAACTTTGCCATTGACTGTACGTGGAAATAATAGAAGTACCGGTAAGTTTGTTTTTTTTTCAAAATTTAATGCTTTACTCTGCAAAAACGGTAATGTCTGGAGAACACAGCAGGTGGGATAGGACCTCCCATTTCAGCGTTTCCAAGTATGTTTTGACCGGTTTCGCGACATGCGGCCGAGCATTGTTGTGCTGCAAAATAACTATATCGTGTCTTTGCTCGTATTGTGGCTGTTTTTCCTTCAGTGCACGGCTCAAACACATAAATTGTCGTCGGTAGAGGTCCCCCGACAACCTTCTGGCCGTGAATATTTCGCGCGGCCGTCGATGTTGATGCTTGGCCGGGGTATCCATACGTTGCCCGACGTTTATGATTGTCGTAATGTAACCAATTTTCATCGCCAGTAACGATTCGATGCAAAAAATTATAGGGGGTTGTGTCTAGGACACGTCCGCATTTTCGACGTAGAACCATGGAATTATATTATTCAATCCGCTTGTTTTGACGTAGGACTACGTCTAACCTTTCAATATAGGGGTCTATTTCAAAATTTCGGGTGCAACCAATGTAAAGTTTTCCTACTGGGATTTGAACGCATACTTCCATGAAAGATACGTTGTATTTAAATGAATGCAGTGTATCTCCGTATTCAAAAATTATACTTTTCCATTTCCGCACTAGCACAACAATTTTCCGTATGCAACTGACACTTTCTTTGTCGAAGCATACTTTGATAGCGAGGGCTTCCTCTTCTTCGGGGGCGTGTAGTGAATGCGGCCCTTTCTTTTATGCCGTTGGAGCAGTTGTTCGCACGTGAAAAAACAGCGTTCGACGTCCCGTGGCTTCAATTCATACGGCACCCAATGTCTAATCTTTCGGATCATTCCCATTGCTTTTAAACGATTTTATATGGTTTGTTGAGCTACTTCAAGTGTATGTGCAAGTTCTTGATGCGTTTGTGACGGATCTTGATCGAGGAAAGCCTCCAATTCTTCATCTTCAAACTTTCTTGGCGGTCCGGAACGTTCTTCGTCTACCAAGTCTAAATTACCACTTTTAAACCGTGCAAACCACGTCTGACACGTTCGCTCAGTTGGAGCATGGTCACCATAAACTTCCACCAAAATGCGATGACTTTCCGCAGCTTTTCTTCATATTGAAGTAATGAAGTAATACTCACCGCAAAAACACTCTCGTTGGTACGAAATTCGACATATTGAAAGTGGCAAAAACTATGTTGTTTACGCTTCAAATTTCTGACATATACTGAAAAAGACGCGTAATGACAGTAGCTTTCCAACGAATGTCTGGAAATTTGATTCACTGGAATAATAATCAAGTTACGCCATCTGTTGTAAAACCAAAGAAACTTACCGGTACACCCAATAGTTCGGGATGGCGGGTAGCATTGATTGATCTGTCAAGAGTAAAAAAAAATCTTGTCAATGTTTTGGGACAACTTTTGATCGGAAAAAATCGCTCTCCACAGTTTTGAACTTGATTGCAATTATCAAGAACCTCTTTGCCGCGTCTTTTTTTTTTTTGCAGCTTTCTATTCCAATACTCGTAAACTCGCAAACGGCCATAAGCACCCATTAGGGCGCTGTTTAGTCAATAGCGCACTGATTACAAACATACGCATCAATAGTGGGAGATAACTAATTGTAGCAATTACCAGCACCAATCAACCGTGTCGGTCCGTTCGACTCGACAAGAGGCAGCCAAGGAGCGTCAAGAGGGAAGCTTTCATTTTTATTTTTTTTGCTTTGGCTGCATTCATTATACTTCAGGCACAACGAGCCAACCTCCGGAGAGACTGTGAAGCGTTTTGCCGCGATCATTGGCTTCCGAAGGCGGTTGGGATGGGGGGCAAAAATCGTTTGGGTAGAAAAAGCGTTCGAGTAGTTAAGTGTTTTCCTGCATTCGCAGTCATTCCGCTTCGTTCGTCGCCTGAGCTGCTGCGTCCCTCATCATTATCTTCATCATCATCGTCGTCGGTTTCCTTATTATTGACAGCGAGAGCCGAGCAATTTTCTCCACCGTAAGCGCCCTGCCACTCACTGGCTGTGGTCTGTCAAAGGTAAGTAGTTGTGGGTGGAGACGCTTTTGGGGAAGCGCTTCGGCATTTTCGTTCTTCTATTTCATTAGTGAATGTATGCTTCGCCCTCCATTCTCGACGTTTAGGCCGCCATTATCCTTCTTTTTTGCTGTTGCTACCGTCTGTGTGATGCCTGTGTTTTCACGGTCCCTAAGCTCTTGTTTGCCCGAATCTTGTGTGCTATTATTCCCTGCTTTTGCCATTTAAAGATAATTAATTTACAACCCATCGAGTGGACCGTGACCCCAGGAATGGAACCAAAGCGGATAACGAAAGGAGCAAAAAACCATCGACACGAATTTAGTTTACTTTCCTCCCATAGCGTTTGCCAGCGTAGCTGCTTGCAGCGTTGCCAATGTTCCAGTTTAAAATGGATTCTTCCAGCTTTTTTTCTCGATCCAATTATCCAGTTGGATCTTCCATGACATACAAATATAATCAATAATTACAAAAACAAAATCCATTTTTATTCAGAGTGTAATATTTTTTCAAACAAGACTAGCACATCGGCTTTAATTTGATATGTCGATCATCTGAATCGGTTCGGTAGTTCAAAAGTAATAATTTTTTGAAGAAAGTCATTTTTGGGAAAAAAGGGAAAAAACATTTTTGGACCATCGGTGAACTTTGAAAAATCATAACACAAAAACGAAAAAAATGCCTCTCTGGTTTCGAGATATGTTATGTGAAAAATCCTCAGCTTTCCAGAAAAAAAAAATATAAAAAACTATGGCGCCTTTGGTCCCGAGACTATGAAAACAATAAAAAACGAATACAATAAAAAAAACGAGAGCAGAATTCGAATATTCTGCAGATATATCATTTTCTCAAAAAAGGTGATTAGCTTTAATTTGATATGTCGATCATCTGAATCGGTTTAGTAGTTCAAAAGTTATGAAAAAAGTCATTTGTGGCATTTTTTTTTGGAATTGGTCACCCTAACAAAAAAATAAAAAAATACGGGTCTCATAATTTGCGATAAAGAGCACCACTACCACTTTTGACGAAAATCTGAGAACCACTATATCAGTTTGGAATGGAATGGCTGTATGTTCACCACCTCAAAAAAACACCCTATGCAAAATATCAGCTCAATCGGACTTCAGGAAGAAAATCAAAAAATCACCCAACAGGGGAGTAAAGGAAATCGGGGTTTTCGAAAAAAAAAGTTTGATACCAAATGTCTTAAAATTACATGAAACGTCGAAATATAGTGTCATCTCGAAAAAAAATTTTTTTTGTCAAAAATTGACACTCTGGGACCTAGTTTTTTTTTCGGCATGCGGAACGAAAAATATAGTTTAGGGTGATAATAAAAATAGTTATCTCGATTTTCCATTCGGAACTTGCTACGAAATGTTGATTTGCACAATAATATACCCTATGCAAAACATTAGCTCATTCGGACTTCATTTACTGGTATCACAAACGTTTAAATTTGAGTTTTTTTGAAAAACGAAAACTCACCGAAAATCGAGGTTTTAAAAAAAAATTGATGCGAACATTTTGTGTAGGGTAACTTTTTGAAATTTTAGGGTCGATTTTTTCCCATACATTCATTGGCACCCTACTGTATATAGATAGAAGAAGATATAGGAGTGCGTTTTATCATATTGAAATTCATTTCCATTTTCGAACACAGATCAATTTCGTTAGCGCAAACATCAAATGGACAAACTACGCTTGTGACTATGTAATTGTTTCCTTTCCATTTTCCTTTAGAGTTCTCCGAAAATTTTCAATTGTCATGTTTGGTTGGAATATGTTTGGTTGAAATATGTGTAATATTTTTATGGGACCTCCTCTACATTCCAAAGGAGGGAGGGGTGTCATACCATCATAGAAACATTTCTCGTACCCAAAAACCCTCAGATCCCAAATTTGGCTCCATTGTTTGATCAGTTCTCGAGTTATGCAGGAGTTTGTGATTCATTTGAGCGGCCACCCCCTTCCCCTTATAGAGGGGAGAGGTGGTTCAAACCACCATAGAAATATTTCCCTCTAAAACCTCCACATGTCAAATTTGGTTCCGTCTGCTTAATTGATTCTCGAGTTATGCAGCGCCCAACCAGCGCAGCGCGCGGGAAGAGTGTCTATCCAACATAGAAGCATTTATAGCACTCTAAAACCTCCACATGTCGAGTTTGGGTTCATTTGCTTGATTAGTTATCGAGCTATGCTGAAATTTGTGTTTCATTTGCATGGCAGCCCTTAGAGAGGGGGGAGGGGTCTCGAACTATCGTAAAAACTTTCCCCGGCCCTAAAAACTCCTACATACAACTCCTACATTTTTACGTCGATCGGTTCAGTAGTTTTCGAGTCCATAAGAATAAGAAAGACAGACAGAAATCCATTTTTATATATATATATATATGGATAGATTTCCCTTTTGATTTCTTACACACTCAACTAAGTGTTTTCATTCTCCTGCTTACACTCCCGAATTCAATTCAATGCACGCGGTGAAAATATACTTTTTTTTAGTTTTGTTTTATTTATATCACGAACTTCTGCGATAGTCGAGGTTCTTCCCACATACCACGAATGCTAGAGCTAGACTTATTAAACTACTTCAAAAACAGGGTATTGCTCAGCTTTTATTTTATTTAACAGCCTACCTACCTAGGTCCTTCAAAACATTCTGAAGTTCAGACCAATTGATCTATCTTTTCATCTACGTCTGGTGCAATGTTCATAGCAAGAAAATTTACCCAAAATAGTTCATAGAATCCGCGTGCTAGGTTGGCTTCGAGTTTATATAAACATCAGGTGTTATAGATCGTTCAAATAATTCTAAAGCTCAGAAGAACATAGAGTCAATGTATTCTGTTGACAATAATTGATATGAATATAAAACCCAAGCAACCTTGTTTCCGTTTGCATCAATTGGATATTCGTTTCTCATGGTCACTTGAAAGATTGTTATTTCTGAATAGCATTAATATTACGCATAACCTAACTGTGTGTCCCTGAACGTCCGCCAGATAATCGGAGACCGCCCGAAGCCGAACGGCGACTGCCTGCTGATAAGATGGCGGAAAATGTGCCGAGTACCCAGTCCACTGGATCGCTAAACTGACGATGCCCGTGTTGCCAGTACTGGGCATGCCACATACTAACCTATCCTATTCGGCGCATAGTTTGTAATAAAAAAAGATAATGTATATTTTTCATAAAATGCATAAACACCATAGTGTTTACGCCGCAAGTAAGGATACCGTATTATATTGGGTTGTGGAATAAGTTCGTAACGTAGCTTTTATTTAAACAAAAAACAATAATTATATCAATATGTAATTTTATTACACATTCGCCGCAGTTAATTTTTTCCACCAATCCACAACTGGTTTGTCGACCATTCTCCTTCAAAAGAGATTTGAGACATTCTTCATCGAATTCAGAAGTGGCGTGTTCTCGATATCAAAGTCGCCATTTTTGAACTTTGCTAACCATTTTCGTGCTGTAAACTAGGATTGGGCGATCTTGGATCAATTTTCAGAAAACATCGATTTTTCCATTTCGATTTCCGTTTTTTTTTTTGATCAATTATTTGTACCCGAAAAAATCGTAAAGTTCGATCTTTTTCTTCCGATTTTTTCGATTTTAGAATTTTTGTTTTCAGTGTACATTGATTTTAATTTCACCACCTGAAAAATTGTATAAATATGAAGTCAACATTTGGATCGCTTTCGAGGATGTCAAATTATTGATATCGAATCTAGGCGAAGCTGCTGTGCATGTTTGGCCTAGGACTGGGCGATCTTGGATCGATATTTAGAAGATCGATTGTTTTCGTTTTTTTATCCAAGACAAACTTTTTGTAAATTTGTTTTTCAATATACATCGGTTTTAATCTCACCAAAGATCGCCTGACAAATTTTGTAAACATAATGGCAACGTTTGACCGCTTTGAAGCACTCCACTTGGTTTACTCAAAGTCAGTTTGATCATTCTTCGATTTCATTCCGTACAAATTCTGACTGGATCAGAACTAGCGATAGCTTCTAAGGATTATTTCGAATGCTGCTTTTTCAATTATTTTATTCACTTTAATGATTCCAGATGAATGCTCTGGAAAAAAGATCTTTTTGGAGATCTATTTTTTTGTGGCTTTCATGTTGAGAAGCAAAACAAACTGCTTTTGATATTTAAATAGAATCATGAAATTTCGATGTTTGAAGAAAAGACGATACTCATTAAAAAAATGAGATAAATTTGAAAAAAATGTTTCCGACTTTTTGAAGATCGATTCTTTTGTACCGATGAAGTGAATCGATTCCTACGCCGTTTAGAGAATCAATTCGTCAAAACCGATCTTTTGATAAAGATCTCCCAATCCTTCTGAAGACCTTCTCCATACGCGTCGCAAATAAAAAAAAAAAGAGTTCTATAGGATGAATAATTACCCTTCGCCAAACAACATAAACATAACAAGTACGACCTAATAAAAGATATTCTAGAATTCTAATACATATATCTATCTATATATTTATAAATAGATTTCTGTCTGTCTGTCTGATTCTTATGGACTCGGAAACTACTGAACCGATCAACATAAAAATTGGAATGTAGGGGTTTTTGGGCCCGGGGAAGGTTTTCGTGATAGTTTGAGACCCCTCCCCCTCTCTAAGGGGGGGATGCCAAACAAATGAAACACATTACTCGAGAATCATTCAAGCAAATGAAACCAAATTAGGCATATTGAGGTTTTAGGATGCAATAAATGTTTCTATGGTAGTAAGATTCTCCACCCCCCTCTCTAAGGGGGGACTGCCATACAAAAGAAACACAAATTTCTGCATTACTCGAGAATTACTCGAGCGAATGAAACCAAATTTTGCATGTGATTGTTTAAGGGTTTAAGGGTGCAATAAATGTTTCTATGATGGTTAGACTCTCCACCCCCCCTCTCTAAGGGAGGGCTGCCATACAAATGAAACACAAATATCTGCACTACGCGAATTAATCAAGCAAATGAAAGCAAATTTTGCATGTGAAGGTTTTAGGGGGGAATAAATGTTTATATGATAGTTAAACTCTCCACCCCTCTCTCTAAGGAGGGGGGGGGGTGGGGGGTGCTGCCATACAAATGAAACACAAATTTCTGCATTACTCGCGAATTAATCAAGAAAATAAAACCAAATTTGGCATGTGGAGGTTTGAGGGTGCAATAAATATTTCTATGATGGTTAGACTCTTCACCCCCTCTCTAAGGGGGTTTGCCATACAAATTAAACACAAATTTCTGCATTACTCAAGAAATAATGAAACAAACGAAACTAAATTTGGCATGTGGAGGTTTTAGGGTGCAATAAATGTTTTTACGGTGGTTAGATACTCCTTCCTCTTCCCTAAGGGTGGGGGGGTCTGGTAACTGTCATACAAATGAAACACAAATTTCTGATTTACTCGAGAATTAATCAAGCAAACGAAATCAAATTTGGCATGTGGAGGTTCTAGGATGCAATAAATATTTCTATGGTGGTTAGATACTCCTCCCGCTCTCTAAGGGTGGGCTGTTATACAAATAAAACACAAATTTCTGCATAACTCGAGAACTAATCAAGCACAATTTGGGATGTGAGGGTTTTTGGGTATGAGAAATGTTTCTATAATGGTATGACACCCCTCCCTCCTCCGGAATGGAGAGGGGGTCCCATAAAAATATTACACATTTTAACCAAAAATATTCCAGCCAAACATGACGGTCGAAAATTTTCGTAAACTCTGATGGAAAAAGGCAAAATTCGGAAAATTTAATTCCCATATGTTCCCCAATTAGATAGTGACAAGTGCTGTTAGTCCATTTGATGTTTGCGCTAGCGAAATTGATCTTTGTTCGAAACTGGAAATGAATTTTAATGTGATGAAACGCACTCCTATATCTTCTTCTATCTATACCAAGAGAAAAAAGGATCGCCAGATGTGTTGATAAGAGCAGAACTCGAGGAAGGAATTGTCCGATTTAGGGCTGTCTTTATTCTATCATATTTTCTGTATAAAACATTTATTCCATGTAATTGAGAAACACGTTATTTGCAAGTGGTTGAAAAATCTTGAACGAGAATTGTGTCTGAAAATAATCTGATATTATAATGATGAGTTTTGGTAGAAGTACTAGGAATTTTATAGTAAAAAGTAATTTAACGGGGTCGATTAGAAGATCAATCAATGAACAGTTCTGCGATTGGACCCATGAACTTGCTCATATTTAGTAAGAAAACGTGAATGTTTGGAAGTAATGATAACAAAAAACAAATTTTTGGCGGGACGAAGTTTGCCGGGTCAGCTAGTCACTGCATAAAACAGTGCATAAAGGCGTCAGTTTAACAGTTTTGCGGATTTATTTCAACTTCCATTCCCTGCAGTTTCCACATGCCCCTTTTTAAATGAGTAACGAATGGGAGCGATTTAATGGACACGAAGCAAATAAATACGAGATTTTTCAAGTTTACAAGTTATGTATGTATTGAACTACATATAAATACTACACGGAGCGTCCAAAGAAATTCTATTTATCAAGCATTAGAATGGGTAAAAACATTATTTCAAATAAATCAAAGCTGATCTTCTAAAAAAAGGTTTTGCACGATCAAGTGTTCTTTCAGTGTTATTAAGAGGATTTTTTAAAAATATTATTGGCAACCCTGGCTGCGTGTGCACAGACTGAAATGCGCTCAGGGTACGCCCGGGAAGTTGTAATTTCGTCGAACCATAAAAATTTTACTCAGCGGAGTTATGAGTCATGGCGACGCAATTGAATCCACCATGTTTGAAGGTCAGCAGATGAAATCGTAGGCTTCTGAGTTTTCGAAAGAGCACCCTATCCAACACAACCGTCGGAAAAGTAGTGAACGGTAACTTTATCAGCAAGCAGCAAGCAGAATCGAATTGCACGGGAAAATGGAGCCCATGAGTGAGAAAAACCAAATTATTGCCCACTGCTACGGGTGTATATATTGCGCTACCGAGACCTGGCGCAGGATACGAAAAAAAAACGGAAACATCGATTCTCCTACTTTTTTCCCCCGAGCAAGGGGAGTACTGTGCTAGGAGTAATCTGTGAAAGCCTTTTTTATAAGACATCACGTGGAGCAATCGTGACTTCCAAAGCTTCCCAGATTTCACTTTCAACTCAGCTTTTCTAACCAAACATGATGCTCGTCACTCGTAGGAAGTGTATGTATGCTCGCAGACAGATTAACAGATATTCCCCCTGCGGGAGAAGAGATGAAAAAGGGATTGAAAATGCAGCCGCAAAACGGAGATTAAGAGCTCGGATGGAAAATTTAGAGTCGAACGGTTGCATGAAATAAATTCCCTTAAGGGCGTTGTACTTCGTTTGAGCTGTTCCTCCAGTTCTCACGATTGCTTCATCAAATAGAAAACCATGGAGCGTGAATTTTAATCTCCACGGATTAAAAGAATCAACTTGTGGAGATCTGAGCGAACACTTCAAACCCACCATTGTAACAAATCTTAACAGACTTGTGGGGTCTTATTACTCAGTGGCACTGCTCTAGTTTCATCTCAATACCCCATCCCCAAAATATTCGTCATCCCGTTCCAGCGAGCTCAATAGAGAAAAACAAATGCGAAGTTTATCCAAAATCTCGCACCCCATCTTAGTTCAACCGCAGTTCAAATCTTTGCCTCGAAGAGAGAAAAAAAACCATTCATCATCAGCTCAAACATCAACCTTTGTGATTGATTGAGTGGGTGTACTTTTCAGACAACACCGCTTTGAATAGTTGATTACCAAACCTTTTTACTCCTCCTGCGAAGAGGACGGCACACAAAAAGGGACACCGGAGTGAATCACCTTTTTGTGCCTAAATTGTGATGATTACCCCCTTAGCGTCCGGAACTGTTGGCGGTTGGAAGGGGCGGCTGAAAGAAAAGAACCATCCACCGATGCACAGTTTTGATTCAGTTAGCTTTCCAAAAAGCGGAAAATTACTATCCCATTCAAGGTCCGGGGCTGGCGCTTTGTGATAGGATTTCCGAATGTGTCGCAAGGGCCTTCAATCCCGGTAAACCGGGAGTGGGGGGATTCTTTTGTGTGATTTCAGGGCGATACATCTCTCTTTTCTGTGAATTTGCCAGCTCCGATACAGTTGGATGATGACGATTTCTCTGTTTGTCTGCCTGACTTTTGGTGGGGTTCTTCAAGAAACGCTCCATTCGGCTGTAATCGAAATCGGTTCAATTCGAAATTTACACGCTCGAAACGTCTCAGCTAAGTAGATTAACAATCGATCAATCCCATTGGAAGTGTTCGCACGGTTAAACAATGTGTGCACAAGGGGTGAAATAATTGGGATGGACGGCTGTCCGGCAGTGATGGGTTGAACTGCGTGGGAGATAGAAAAGCATATTATTTTTCACCCCCTCAACACACCTGTTGTATTTGCTTTGTTGATTTATCTTGGTCGCACTACTGACAGGCCGATGGGTTCAAAGGGTCACCGAGACCCTGAGTCCCGGTTGCCAGGTTGAGACTGCGGAATATCGATAATTGATTTTAGATTTTTTGCTACCCTTTTTTTAATAAAAAATTGGATTGAGTGATCGATATGCATCGGATGTCTTTATTGGTTTTTTATTCCTTGAGAAACCATCAGATTGTTCTCAAATCGTGTGAATTTGAAGGTTATAACCTGTATACAAAATCAAATCAAATTGAGGAATTGAATTTTGATGGCATTGAGTTGTCCGGGAAGTTAGTGCCGCCAATGATGATGATCATGAACGTTACGAAACACTCTTCACTCATTGGGAAAATTAATCTTGAAAAAATGTCACGATGAGAAACGGATATGCTTTGAAGCATTGTTGAGCGGAAATCATAAATCATAGTTCCAACATGTACTGCTCATAACTGGACAAATAAAACACAACGATCCAGGACACAACTCTATATTATGATAGGCGTCGTGTTCAACCAGAGCCATCTGTCTTCATGCCAAACCCGAATTTTTCTTGGGGTTCGGATGGAATGTAACTACACCCAAAATTGATTTTTAACTCATGTTTTGTCATCTCGATTTATTACATTAAATGAGCGTAAAAATTACACAAAATGCCATGACTCACAAATACTGGTAAGCATTTGAACACTATGTTTCACAACTATAGAACCACTGTTTTTTTCTGAGTTTCCAGAGATATGTAAGAAGTCAGTTGAATTGAAGTGTATAGTAAAGGATATAAGAACTATCTTCATTTAAAAGATTGGCCATTTGAACTTTATTGTTGTGTTCAGGCGCAAAACATTCAAAAACAGAAATTCCAGTGTTTCATAACTAAAGAACCAGATGGAAATACTTTCACTCCTTCACAAAATTAACGTCAATTTCACATGAATTATAATAAGTTTCTGATTCGTAGGTTATCCTTAGTTCAAATAACCCATTCGTGATGGTTTCGACCAAGCTGCGACATGTTGTAGTGTGTATTGTGTACGCAAAGGATACTGCTCGTTTAAGCTCTTCAAATCACTCATGCTGCTTGTGAGCTGCTTCTACTATTCGTACGATCACTCCTCATAAGTTCTTGATAAGGTTTTGATCTGGTAAATAAGCTGGCCAGTCCAGAATCTGAAGCCCGTACTCAATAAAACAAGCCTTGGCTTTTCGGATTTTACGAATTGATGCCAAATTACCCGACTAGTTGAATCAATAATTTTATCAATAAACGCAAATAATAGCTTTGCGCAGTGGTGATATTGTAACCAATAAGGTACATTCGAGGTGCGAATATTGCTAGTTAAAATACAAAAACACAAATGATTACTAAGCCTGCGGAAGTTCCACGTCAATCTTGCTGTTATATCATAGGTATAACCCTCTCATAGTTTTTTAAACTTCGTACATAAGATGACAGCTACCCAAAATCACAATTTAAATTATCATATGACAAACTAAAAAAAACAACTGATTTGCTATGAGGGCGTATCAAAATCATTGACCCTTTTTTTTCAAAATACTCCGGGATACGGTTGTTTAATGCGTTCCGTTCCCATTAGGTGACTCAAGGTACTATTAGATGTACCGGTAAGTTTCTTCGGTTTTACAACATATGATTATTATTTCAGTGAATCAAATTTCTAGACATTAGTTGGAAAGCTTCCGCCGATGCGCGTCTTTTTCAGTATATGTCAAAAAGTTGAAGCGTAAACAAAATAGTTTTTTGCCACTTCGAATATGAATTTCATGCCAACGAGAATGTTTTAGCGAGGGATATTACTTCATTACTTCAATATGAAGAAAAAATCGAGTGGTTGTATCCGAGACACGACCGCTTAGGACGTAGGAATACGTACTTTTTTTTTTAATTTGTTGGTTTATCATTACGGATATTATTTGCGAATACGTCGAAATTTCATAATTAACTCTTTAGTAAAAAGTTCCGGGGACCTTGAAAAGGTTTGATGGCTTGCCTGCTTTTGTAGAATCATTTGGCGAAGCAACGATTCTTTCTTGCCTTTGCGAGAACGATACTCTAATTGGTCATATGTCGCAAGTTGTTTCTTTATATCAATGCACTCATTGCACTGAGGCATCTTCCATGCATCGCCATTCAACAAGCATAAGACACGCGTCTAACAGATGTACACAGTTGCAGCGATAAAAATGAAACATCGCGAGAATGACCGTTTATGGAAAATCTTTTCTCGACTCTCGGTCAATATCGTCTAGAAAGCTAGAAGCTTGTAGCATCAGAACAGAGCCAATGCGTACGAGAGCAAATACGAATGACAACTGAGAGTATCATGGTGTGCTATTCGCATGTACAGGAAATGAAAAAGTTCTAAGTTTGCGCAACGAAAACAAGCAACACACACAAAGCCAAACATTACTTATACGCTAGCGACAGCTTACTTACTATGCAAGGGTGAAGTTTACTTCGCAAATATTCTCTTTTCGCTATCCTCCTTCGTTGTTTCTATTCTGGCAGCTGCATAAATTGCCCGATATTGACAGCTTTGTTCGGGAAAGCACATAAATGGACAGAACAAATGTATGGGGATATAGGAATGCTTCCAATTTTCATAAATTTGAACCATATATATAGGCTATGGGATTGTAATGTGTAACATATCGAACAAATCTTTCCGATTCGATTGGTATGCAAATCGTTAAAATCCGTTCGCAGCAAAAATAGTTATTAACGTTAACTTTATTTTATAAAAACGTGACCTGTTTTCTGATTTGGCACTCTGATGTAAGACGTAGTCCTACGTTAAAAACGAAGAAACTTACCGGTACTCCTATTCCCCTTTATTCCGAGTGCGAATGAGGTGAGATGGCTCAAGTCACTGCATTCCCGTAAGCGAATGGCGTGAGTATAGTTTGTCACTAGGTGTTGAAGTCGTGTCCTCATATGCTATCAACTCGGGTATCAAAAAGAAGTTGAAAAGTAAGGTAGCCCCCACAATGGATCGAGAAACTTTGCTATCTCACGTCACTCGCCGCGTGGAGTGAGGGGGATTATAAATAGTCGACGGCGACAGGTGATTTTTTGCTGAATCGCGAAGTGTCGGCATCTGTCAACCAAATATTGCTTACAAGTCTTTGAGCAACAAGTTAAATCTTTACTGCGTTGAAAATGTGGATTTTCATTGCAATTAAGCACCATTTGCGGAAAGTTTTGATTTTCTATTCCCGAAAAGTGCAGCTGAAACGCATCGAATGCTGGAGAGAATTTATGGTAACTCTGCGATACGCTGAACAATGACGAACGACGAATGAAGAAGCTAGAGAAAGTCGTAGTGTTGATGTTTTCTGAGAAATGAACAAATATATGATTTCTCGGTCTGTCAGACCAGTGCGCGAGTATAGGAGGGTTAATTTCTTTTTTTTAAGAAAAAACTTTCGCGTAATTGTGCGCCATCGCTCACAATAACGCGAACCAGCTAATGGAACCGAAAATAATGGATATGTTCGACCGGAAAATTTACTGTCACTCAGCGCGTACGAGGCGAGGCGTGCTTCGGTAGAATAATTACAATTAACATCCGCACCATTCGGATGACCGTTTAAAAGCACCTACAAATCATCCGTAACGACAGCCGGAGCTCTTCCTTCCGCCATTGAGCCATTTCTCACGCGCCTCGGAGGTTAAAGGGTCGTTAATAAAAACAAGCGAAAAACACACGGCTCCAACTTTTACATCTCGCGCGTGACTCCTTCCAAACTCAGAGCAAACGAGTGATTTGAAGGTACGCATAATTGGGGTCTCTTCTTATTTTTCACAGCTGAAATTAACGACGATAATCTTCTATATGAGCGAAATTTATCATTTTTACGGCCCCTCGTAAAACTCGTCCCGCGCCGTTTGGACTCCTGCTTGTCGCAATTGCATCCAAAAATTTGCGGCGTGGTGAAGCCGTTCAGATTCCGCCGTCTCAGTCCCAACCAGGAGGCGCGCTCCCTTCCCTCTGCCGGCAGGGATTGAGTACCGAGTCAAATGGAGATATTAACCTGGTCTGGAGGGGTTGTGCCGTTCAGATTGTGCTGCCAAATTCATATGAAACCATATCATCGGCGGGATCGGAAGAGCGGAAACGACGCCCCCAATTCATCACAATCAACTCCAGCTGGTGTCACTGATACCGGGCATAAATTACGCAGAAAGAATCATTATCATTGAATTTAATCAAATCACGAATATATCTGGTTTCGGCTATTTTAAAAATGGTACGCAACAGCTATTTTTGTATTCATTCCAACTGGACCGTTATTTGACTTCGTTCTACAGAATATTGACATTTGAGAAAATAAACGAATTGAATTAAGGTTTCACCTATCCTCATGCGAATATATTGTTTTTTATTCATGGTGTAATTGAAGCCAGAAGCAAACGTCACACTGAAACGTAATGGAGTCATGCTATGGAAATAACAAACCTTTATTTTGATGCAATCGATTACCTTTAAAAACTTTAATGTCGTTAGTTGCTACATTCATCATATCTTAAATATAAGATTATTTTGGAAAAAAGGGGGAACATTGATTTTTAGGACCATCGGTCAACTTTGGAAAATCATAACCCAAAAACGAAAAAACGAACAAAAATTATAATATTAATTGTATTTTTTCCAAAGAAAACATGAAAAGTTGTTGTTAGAAAATCTTTTTCCCTGTAAAAGTGTCCATCTTCCGATGTATAGACAACATGTTGGAAATTGTAGGGGCTATTTATATAATTTTTGGAGAATTTAAAAAAATTACATTTTTGAGAAAAATGAATTTTAATTTTTAAAATTTTTTTTTTCAGTGAAATTTTTTCAGAAAAATTAGGTATTTTTATGAAAATTTGAACAATTTTCTACACTTTATCCTTTGACCATAGTTTTGTAGGTATTATAGTTTTTGAATTATTTTTTTTGTAAGAAATCAAGAAAACATTTTTAGCTCTTTTCAAAAAGTAGTCCAATTCTTTTTATTTCAATTATGCAAAGATGCTTTAAAGACCAATGTGTTTACACCCACAACGTTTTACTGCTATCTGAGATAGTGCACACCTCTGACACGCTCATATGCTACATCGACGTCCAAATAACAACGAGGATGAATTCAAGATTGTTTACAAAAACTATTTAAAATCAAGGAAAAAAGTGACTGAATGTGTCCCATTTCCCCTACATTTTACACGAATTTCTACCGAAGTATGGTACCATCTGTTCAGACTGTAATTATACATTCAGATGAACTCTCTTATCTCTCGAAATTTGTTCATGGGCAAGCATTGCTTCACAATAGGAACTCCCAAGGCAGGTTCATTTGAACAATAATTCAGATAACAACAATGTTCTGATGAATATTTATGATACCGAGTAGAAACGTGATAATTTGCTGGCCGTCATATCGGGTTTTCCCCCGTATAACAGGGAATATGACATCAACATCACAAGGTTTGACAAAGAGTTTTTTTTATCCCAACAGTTTATTTTATTAGGCTCATTTAGCAATTCAGCTGCAAGTATGGAAAAGTTCATCCGCTCATTTCTCCACACCTGATTATAAATCACTCTTGTATCTGCTTGGAATAATCATGGCGAAAAGAATGCAGCAAACAATCGTGAAATTGCACGATGAATCATTTTATACTCCCCGACCATCTTCATTCGGGACTGATAGAAAACATAACAAAACAAAGAGTGGAAAACAACTTTCAATGAATGAATAATCCTTTGGAAGGATCGCACGAAACAAAATAACAAGTGAATCAAAATAGATTGAATCTGCGTGTATGTATGATTTTATTTTCTCTTGTACTCTTTTCCTTGTCAGCATTCGAGTGCACATGAATCTATCTTCCCGCTCATCAATAACTTGCGGTCATATGGTCTTTTGCGTTGGCTTAGATCGTTTCATACTAGAAACAAAAAATTGTCATTGCAATAGTGCACAGTTAACAACTCGATTTCAACTATCTACCTATATTTTACTGCCGCGATCGAGGCTCAATGATTGCTATTTGAGTGAAAAACGAATGATTTTACAGAGACACTCGCTGGCTCAAGCAAATGAGGCAAATGAGGGAATGCAAAAATTTCTGAGAATAGAAGAGCGGAATCGAGACAGTATTTTTCCATTCTAATCGAGAATGAACTCTGCGAAGATGATAGGCGAATGTTTCCTGTCTCAAATAAAGTGAGGCATAAACGGAGAACAGAAGGGTGAGTTTTATCTGTGAATGAGTGTTGTTGAACGAATTTCGATGCGATTTTGCCCATACCTGTTCATCTGTAACAGAGCCGAATTCATTCGTGTACATTTCTGATCTTAAGATAACTTTTGTTGTATATTACAAATGTTACCCATTTTGAGGCGTAAGAGTATCGCTATCTATCGATAAACATTTGTTTTATCTATAACACAGTAGCCGTTTAGGCGCAAGAGAATTCCGATGCACAACCCATGTCGCCTTTTATCGGCGTAAGAATATTGCTATTGTTCGAATGTTTAAGTTGGGCTGTTCACAGCGGGACTGTTGATATGAGGCTTTCTTTGTTGCGTTATTAATAGTGCCAATTGCCGATGCAACAGACCGAAAATGTGAGCGGTAAGGGACTGGGATTACCGACACATGATGATTGTTGCGTGGACATAGTAGCTAGAATAACACACTAAGATGGTCTGTTGAGGGGCCCTGAGTTATGAGCTCATGATCCTTCGCTTAGTACGGGCACGCAACCAATTAGACTACGAAGACAAAGCGCTGTAACGTCGAAAAATCTTTGTTTGTTTCGAGCAACTCTTATCCGCGTTGACGGCATAGAACTTCGTATTACGAAATGGGGGAGTAGGCATGACAATATGGGTTTGCAGAAGAAATGAACGTGCTTATAAAATAAAAATTATGAATTAAAATTATTTTTACCAAATTAAATTAGTACTCTATGTAACTGAAAATCACTCTTGCTTGCAAGTAGTGAAAAAATATCATACACAAATTGTGTCTAAAGATAACTTTGTATTATAATGGTAAGTTTTGGTGAGATTATCTGAAAATTCATAGAAAAAAGTTTAAATTAGGGTTGGAACAACGTACTTCTAGTAAGTAAATAACGCCAAGAAAAAAGTTTCATACAAATTTTAGCAATTTAAAACTGCCTTAGGGTCGACTAATCTGATAGAGAATAGTTGGCCTCATACAAACTAATATCGTATCCAGATGTCGACACCATTCCGCCGTCAACGCGAATTGTTCATGATGTTACCAGCAAGGCGCCTAGAAGTATATCCTAAGGTGGGCCAACTTGCTAAAACCACTCTTCAGCCATCTTGGAAGTCTACTGTGTTTTGTTTGTAAACAAAACACAATACGCTTGTGCCCAAGCTCGCTCGTGATCAGTCTGCCTCTTTCACGCTTCAAGCAAATAATTCCCCTTCTGTTTTCTTACGTACTATTTTCATATACCGCTCCCCTAACCAACTTAAAGACGAAACGATCTCCCTCAGGATATACTTCTAGGCGCCTTGGTTTCCAGAATATTTTTGTCGACCTTAGCAACATGTCATATCAGGGGCGCTTTACATTGTCCGGCATTATTATATCGGAGGGCTGAAGTAGCACTCTCAGCTGATCCTACCGGATGCACAGCATATGGTTCATCGTCGATTTGCCTTATTAGTGTAATTCTGTCCAACGGCTTTGCTATAAATCGATTAGATTTAATGGAAGGTCCACGATTTTTTACAATTCGATACTCGCAACTTTCGTTGACTCCTACATGCACTGCACCTTTTGATTAACATTTTATTTAACATTTCTATCGACCACTACCCTTGCAAATAACATGTTTCTCCGTTACATGGAATACATGTTTGATACAGAAAATATAATAAAATGAAGACATCTCAAATCGATTCCTTTCCCGAGTTTTGTGCTTACCAACACATATGGCTAGTTGCAAACTTCGTCCCGCCCAAAATTTATATCCACATTTTCTTGCTAAGTGCACGTTCATGGGTCCAATCGTAGAACTGTTCATTGATTGATCTTCTAATCTACCGTTTAAATTTATTTTTTACTATTAAATTTCAGTACATCTACCAAAACTCGACATTATAATATCAGATAATTTCAGACACAATTTTCGTGCAAGATTTTTCATCCACTTGCAAAAAAACATGTTTCTCCGTTATATAAAATAAATGTATCAAACAACAGAAAATATTTTTTTTTTCCAAAATGTATATTTTTATCAAGGCTCATATGGCGTTAGCCTCACGGGGCCGGGAGTTCAATACTTTGACAATTTTTCTTATTATCTATGTTAGTAATGTGTAACCGATTACTCGCGGTTGGCTCGAGGTTAGTATTACAAGTTTTTTCCGTAATTCGGATGTTGCTGTCTCCAATGCTCTGTACGTGTGCCCGACACGGGATACTTCCTATTGGGATGCAGCTGACCCTTAATCAGCAACGCCCCCCTAGTCTGTACCTCATATCTAGCGTGGTGCGTCTTTCTCGACTCGAGGAATCCAGGATAGAATGGTCACTAACCGGCGCAATCATCAGTTCATGTAGAGTTGTCATGAGCGGTACAACCTTTGGCTCTTGTTGAATGATCAGTGGACTGCACAACCTTTGGCCCGTGTATCTGTAAAGAGTGTGTGTATGTATTGCCGCGACTAAGTAAAAGTTTATCGATCGGATAGGAGGGATATAAAACGGGGACACAACGAAGGAAACATCATTAAACGTTGACATCGGCGTTCCTGAGGAACAGGTATAGATGAAGCAGAAGATCAGGATCACGGCTACCTAAGATATCCCGGACGGGGATCTCCGATTGTCTGCCTTGTGCTCTCAGTGCTCTAGAGAGCTGAAAGCGAGCAGTATGGAACCGAATACACGACCAGACAACATGCTCGATGTCGTGGTAGCCATCGCCACAATCACAAAGATTGTCAGAAAATATGATAGAATTAAGACAGTCCTAAATCGCACATTTCCTGTCTCGAGTATTGCTGTTATCAACACATTCGATATAGGAGTGCGTTTTATCACATTAAAATCTCTTTCCACTTTTGAACGAAGATCTATTTCGTTACTGCAAACATCAAATGGACTAACAATGCTTGTCGATATGTAATTGTAAAACACATGCGAATTGAATTTTTCGAATTTTCCCAGGGGTGTCGAACCACCATAGAAACGTTTCGTGCCCCCTATAACCTCCACACGCCAAATATGGCTCAATTTGCTTGATTAGTTCTCGAGTAATGCAGAAATTTGTGTTTCATTTGTATGGCAACCTACCTAAAAGAGGGGGAGGGGTGTCTAACCACCGTAAAAAACATTTATGGCACCCTAAAACCTTTATATGTCTAATTTGGTTTCATTTGCTTGATAAATTCTCGAGTAATGCAGAAATTTGTGATTCATTTGTATGGCAGCCCCCCCCCCCCTTAGAGAGAGAGATGGAGAGTCTAACTACCATAGAAACATTTATAGCATCCGAAAACCTCCACATGCCAAATTTGGTTTCGTTTGCTTGATCAATTCTCGAGTAATTCAGAAATTCGTGTTTCATTTCTATGACAGCAACCACTCCCCCCCCCCTTAGGGGGATTATTGCACCCAAAAACCTTTACATGCAAAATTTGATTTCATTTGCTTGATTAATTCTCGAGTAAAGCAGAAATTTGTGTTTCTTTTGTATGGCAAAACCTCCTCCCCTCTCTCATAGAGAGGGGGGGGGGGGTGGAGAGTCTAACCATCATAGAAACATTTATTGCACCCTAAAACCTTAATATGCCTAATTTGGTTCCATTTGATTGATTAGTTCTCGAGTTATGCAGAAATTTGTGTTTCATTCCTATGGCAGTCTCCCCCCCCTCTCTCAGAGAGAGAGAGAGAGAGAGAGAGAGAGAGAGAGAGAGGGGAGGAGTGTCTATTCACCATGCAAATGATAGGGGGAGGAGTATCTAAGCACCGTAAAAACATTTATTGCATACCAAAACCTCCAAATGCCAAAATTGGTATCATTTGCTTGATTAATTCTCGAGTAATGCAAAAATTTGTGTTTCATTTGTATGGCAGCCCCCCCCCCCCTTAGAGAGGGGGGTGGAGAGTCTAACCACCATAGAAACAATGATTGCACCCTAAAACCTCAATATGCCTAATTTGGTTTCATTTGCTTGATGAATTCCCGAGTAATGTAGAAATTTGTATTTAATTTGTATGGCAGCCCCCCCCCCCTTAGAGAGGGGAGAGGGGTCTCAAACTATCACGGAACCTTCCCCGGCCCGAAAACCCTTACATACCAATTTTCATGTCGATCGGTTCAGTAGTTTCTCAGTCCATAAGAATCAGACAGACTGAAATCCATTTTTATAGATATAGATACAGAAGGAGATATACAGATAACGATCAGTTTTGCTGCATTTTAAAATTCATGTATACTGTTACCCTATCATTACGATTAATTTTAACATGCGTAAAGTATAACAGTTGAGCTTTTTTTTCTTTCCAATTCCATTGCTAATACAATCAAGGAACCATGCAATGTTCTGTTTAATAGTTCGTCACTAGTTGGATGTTGAGACGCTGTCGCTCAAGTCGGGCTTTGGCATTTTTGTGCCATTTCAGGCAGCAATCATCACCGAAGTATGTTACGAAAGGAATCAACTTCCGTCGCGCCAATGCTGTTTCGTAATGACATCTGAATTGAATGATTGCGAACTTCGTCCGGGGAGAGCGTTGTCCGAGGCCAATGTATACCTAGCAAGTAAATAACTCATCTAAGCGAAACTCAACCAAACAGTGCATTAATAAGTACTCACACATCTACCGTCACTTTCTGACTCAATGAAACCCTGAATGATGAAATTGTTAATATATGGCTCGATATTCAGCATAACAAGCGTTCTCGAATTGGTGCTCTTAGTGGCGTAAAGTTTGCGCTGTCCCATTGGTAGATCGTGGAAGGTTTTCAGTGCCTGAATGAAATCCTCCTCGTTTGTATAACGCACATATGCAATGCCACGGTTCAGTCCGGAGAAACACATCAACAGTCGAATTTGGTACACGAAGCCAACGCCCGAAAAAAATGGGACCAACTCACTCTCGAAAAGAGACCGTGGCAAATTTTTCACAAATAGCTCCCACTCGTACGACGGTTCCGAAACGTTTTCCGGTGGTCCAATGAAACGTTGACCATTCACTTGAATCGTTTTGTATTCTATTCCACACCAAAACACCGACATTTTCGATAAAAATACTTCAGACGTCGCGACAGAGCGGCTAATTCCTGGAAAAACTCGTGTATGAATGGACCGCTTGCGCTTTTGAATGAATGCTAATGCAATGACCACAGCGACGATAACACTAACACACTGATGGCTCAATGGCAATCTTTTGCGGTTGGCAATTTGAATTGGGCGGGAAAGTGTGTCTTCTGTTTTGCGCTTGTTTGTGTTCAAGCTTGTGCGTAACTTACACGATGTTATATTTATGCTATGGTATCGTGGGATATATTTCTTCAGCACAAAAAAACTGAATGTTCAGGATAGTGAAATAAATATTTTTTTTTTATCTTCGCTTATTTTTCGTCGGCCTATTTCCGACACTTTAGTGCCAATCACCGACATCAGGGAGGCGACTCCACCTGTTCCTACCTATCAGACTCAACAACTCATGAGCCGGGCCAACTTCTTTTACTTCCGCTCCGAAGGAAGACGTAAACAGAGATTTTTCGCCTCAGAAAATCCCAACGACGCCAGCTGGGATTGAACCCAGGCCGATCGGATTGTGAGGCTGTTACGCTAACCATACAACCACTGGCGCCGTCTAGTGAAATAAATAGTAGAATATAAATTTTTGGGGAGAGGCACATGCAAAAAATACCTAAACAGATATAAAACGAGTAAGGAAATAGAAAATATTGATGACAATACTATTTTCAACAATTATGTAAACGGAGTGGTTTTTAAATGATTTTTTTTATTTCATTCACCTCCATGCACCATCCGAGAAAAACATGAATGTATCAACCCTTTATAAGGTCGTGGCAACTATATTGTCATCCAAGAAAGCCCATTTTTTTCGCTGCACTTGGAATATTATTTCAATATTTTGCTTAACCAAAGACTTCTAAAGGTATCGGGGAATACTCCTTTTTAGGGCTGCTAAAAATGCACGATATTAACTTGGAAATAGTTTTTATGTAGAAAAACCGCGACTTTATAGCGCCGGCAGAAAATTCTGTTTACCAAGTTGTGTGCCACGGTTTTATAGCGACTCTATGGAGTTTTTTAAACGTATTAGTGCCATCGTTTCTTATCGTAGTGGAAAGCATTTTTGTTCGAAAGGGTATGCTTATTAGCCTATATGCTTATATTATTTACCTTTATTACCATTATTATATATGTTATCACTGTTAGTCACCGGTGACTGACGCAGCCTGAACGAAAACTCAGTGTTTTCGTTCCGGTGACTGACGCAGCCTGAACGAAAACTCAGTGTCAGTCACCGGTGACTGACGTGGCAGTCAACGTATTAAATTCGTTGAAAATGCAGTTTTTCGCTATAAGCGTTTCATTTAGATAATTTTGTTTTATGTATTTTCTTTGAAAATACACCACAATTGCTATTCTGTACATTTCTGTTCTTACCGTTCCGTACTGTCAGTAATGAACAACTTATATACTGCGATTCTTCGCATAGTTGTCCCATGTTACTTTTTCACAATTTTCACTTTTCTTCATAAAACGATGTTTTTATGTCTAGTCTTCCAGGAAACCACAAAAAAAAACTTATTGTTTGTTCTCAGCTTTACAAAAAACAACATCAAGCTCAATTGTCCCATGTCGATATTCTAGATATAACTATTCAATCATGTATTTTTTGTAGACCCATAATGAATGAATCGGTTCAAGTACCAACATTTTATGTCACGCTTTCAGCAGGGCTAATGCACTTATTTCTGGTTCGGAAGAACGAACTAATTCTCAAACAAATAAAAAAAGGTTTAACAGAATACTTGTACCCCTTGTTAGCATAAAAACAATGAGATTTATATTCAATAAAGATGTTGCAGATCACTCCCTTTTTTATAAAATGATGTTTTGTCACTGATCACGATAGATAAGGCATAAGGCATAAGGCAGCGGAAGCTAGGCTTTCTAAAAGATCTTTCTCAAAGCCGAGTGTTTAGTTTAGTTCTCAACACTATCCTTTTCACGGCTAAAAGCGAATCAACTGATAATATTCAGAGGCTCTACAATTTGAAACATTATCACCGTTACACCAATAAATCCGAACACTCTTCTAAATTCACAGAAGCTTTCTTTAGTGAAAAAAAAAATATAAAAAGTAGAAAGGTTTGAGCCTAGTGGTACGGGCGGAAGTTTGAAGTAGGACTGTGATTGTTCTGAACGCTTGGTTATTTTAAAGATAATTCTTTTCATTGTTCAGAAATCTGTTAGTGTAACTCTTTGAAACTCTAAATAGTAATGTATATATATATATAACTCTATGGGATTGTAATGTATAGCATATCAAACAAATCTCAGCAAATTTCCGATTCGATTGGTATGCAAATCGTTGAAACACGTTCGCAGCAAAAATAGTTATTAACGTTAACTTTATTTCATAAAACCGTGACCTGTTTTCTGATTTGGCACCCTTAATGTAAGACGTAGTCCTACGTCAAAAGTAACAAACATCACCCATACTTCATTCATCTTTCGAATGAAGCGGTTGTCATACTACTTCGTTCAGTTTCGACTTGAATATTGATGATCATGGTTTGCATTCAAGAGGTGTTTTAAAATTCCTCAATTAATTCGCCTCTATCCTTGAAAAATGCCAATTCTGAAAACTGAACGTCGTGTCGTTGCCGTCTAGTCGTTATCTGAACGAATGACGAATCATGAATGCTGTGGAACCCGAATGGCTGGTTTATTATCAATACGCTGAAAACGGGCGGAGCTTAAATTGCATTATTTTCTTTATCTAATGTTTGCATTCAAAAATGCTTTTTCGGATGGTGATAAAGAAAACTAAGACAGATAATTGAATTTGATAAGTTTCCCATCCTACTATAAATTTCCCCGTTCACGGTCAGTCCTGAGCTAAAGAAGAGTAGCTTTGACATCCCCTTCTCGCTAATTGTCAGCCACAGTAGCACCTTGAGTGAAATAAACTTCACTTCGGAGCTCACTTCCTTCGTAGGGGAAGTAAAATTACCATCCAGGGTGGGATAGATCTCGTCGTCCATCACCACCGCCACGTCGCGATTTGCCGGGAAAATCGACTTGACCATCTTATTCAGCCGCTGCCGCTGCGTCATTGCCGGCAGCTCCAAGACCAGCACTTTCGCTGATATGTATGTCCATGTTCGCCAGGTACTTTTTCACTGTTTGGCTAGTTGCACCGACCTCCCGGCCAAGCGCACGAAGCGATGTAGCCACTTTTCCTTCGTTCTTCCGATTCAGCATCCTTTGGAGCTTCTTGTCGCCCAGAGTCGTCGGCCGTGCGGTACCGGGCTTTCTTTCGATGGTCTGGTTATTGTCCAATAGTGCCAAGATGTTGTAGATGCCGGAACGGGCGTATCCGGCATCCACAAAGTGCCGCACGATGTCCATTTTCGATGCGGGGGGGGACTCGTTCTATGAACGCGCACACTTCTGAACGGAGTAGCTTCACTGATACTGTCAACTGATAGAGTTGTCAATTTCTAGGTAGTGCGGACTGAATCAAAACGGCTGTCAAAAAAGATCCAATTGAAATGTCAAAAGAGATCCAACGATCAGGAGTGTTATTTTTCTTATGATAATCAACACTATAAAAGAGGTATTGTTGTCAAGGGCAAAAATAAGTAAAATTATAAAATGAACGAACTACATTTTTCCGTCAATTGTTTAATTAACCATTGCATCTCTAAAAGACCATCTCAGCCTTTCACTGAGCAACGCATTTTTAATGTCCCCTCTCTTTGTCATAACGTTTTTCCGAACGTAATAAAAACAAACAAAGTCAGAGTCACGTAAATGTTTACTCCTGCGATTCGGAAATATTCGATAAAAAGTGGAAGGAAGAGCTGCCAGATGATTTTTAAAAAAAGTCTGTAAAAACATGTGAATGTCTGTTAAAAATGTGGAAAAGTCTGTAAAAGTGTGCAGATCTATAGAAATGTCTTTTAACGTTAATTTTCACTTATTCATTAATACTTTGTACATCACGATGCACGTAAGATTGTATTCTGTATATATATATATATATACAGCCATTCCATGCCAAACTAATATAGTGGTTCTCAGCTCTTCGTCAAAAGTGGTAATTTTGTTCTTTATCGCAAAACATTAAACTCGTATTTTTTAAATTTGTCATTAGGGTGCCCATTTCCATTTTAGGGTGATCCCAAAAATTATTTTTTCCACTTTTTCCCAAAATGACTTTTTTCAAAAATTTATAACTTTCGAACCACTCAACCGATTTAGATGATCGACATATCAAATTTAAGCCAATGAGCTTTAATTGAGAAATATTTAACTTGCATATAATATGGATCCTATTTTTAATATGGATTGAAAGCTGAGAACATTTGCATAAAATATCTCGATATCAGAGATGCTATTTTTTTCGTTTTTGAAATATGATTTTGCAAAACTAATCGATGGTTCGAAAAACAATTTTTCCCCATTTTTCCCACTACAAAAAGTCATAACTTTCGAACTATTGGACCGATTCATATCATCGACATATCAAATTGAAGCTTACGAGATATATATATTTTTTTAAATATAACTTTTGCGAAAAAATTGAATTTTGTTTTTGTAATTATAGATTGAGTTAGTTTTTCATAGTTTTCTCGGTTAAAGATAGGAGCGCTATATTTTTTTATATTTTTATGGAAAGCTGAGGAGTATTTACTTAACATATCTCGATATCAGAGATGCTATAATTATCGTTTTTAAGTTAGAATTTTGTAAATTTAACATGTTTTAAGTTTTCGATCAATATTCATATGTGACTAAACTAGACCTATGCTACTGGAATCCAATCTTCCCGCAAGTGTGAGTTTTGCTTATTGGCTTCAATTTAATATATCGATCATCTAAATCGGTTCGGTAGTTCAAATGTTATGATTTTTTGCAGAAAGTTATTTTTGGACAAATGGGGAAAAATGATTTTTTTTTAAAATCATATCTAAAAAACGAAAAAATAGCAACCCTGATATCGAGATATGTTGTGTAAAAAATCCTCAGCTTTCAAGAAAAAATATAAAAATATATAGCGCCCTCTAGTCCAAAGTCATAAAAAAAATAAAAAACGACTACAATCAATAATTACTAAAATATAATTATGTTTTTCGCAAGTTAAATATTTTTTTATAAAAGGCTAGGTCAATTTTATATGTCGATCATCTAAATCGATTCAGTGATTCAAAAGTTATTAATTTTCATTTGTCATTTTTGGGAAAAAGTGGAAAAAAATTATTTTTCGGACCACTTAATAACTTATGTGCTGTAAGTGTGTTTAAATGTTTCAACGATCTACACATACATACATACACATACATACACAAACATACGCGTTGTTAATTTTTATAAAACACAGTATTTCTCCGTTGATATATTGGACATCCACCAAGGCTTGCGGTCTTGTCGTTTTTATTTATAAAAAAATGCAGTGTATATTTTCCATCCGCCATGCAAGGCTATACAAGTTTTAGACCACCACACGGCCATGAACCATGTCTGTCGTAACAATATCGAACAGTAACCCATATTTCGTCATAAGCAGACCCGAAAGCAAATGTAAGTTGTTGAAAATAGAATGAAAATTTTTATTCGATGTTGTTTAAATACATAGGTTGCATAGTCCTGACCCTAACTTAACTATTTTTCAATAAATCTCCTTGCATTTCAGCAAAACAATCTTATCTAGAACAGAAAATAATTATCAGAGACAATTTTCGTTCAAGATTTTTCCTTACCTGCAGAGAATGCAATTGTTCATTAATTGTGAATAACCGTATCCTCTTTTTCGTCTGCAATGATGTCAAGGCAAAAGTACTTATGTGTATGAGTTCCAAACATCATACACACCAGATGGGCCAACAAGAAGGACTGCCGGGCCGCAGGTTGAGTATCGCTGGTCTAACGTCATGTGTATTGATATATACTAAATATAATACCTTTTCTGTATTAAAACTATGGAAAAATGTCATATGGTGAGTCAAATATTTTTGATGTGATGAATAGATGTGATGAATGTTTTACAGATATGTCTGTAAATTTACAAACATATTTGTAAATCTGGCATCTCTGGTGGTCTGAGAATTTATTGCAAGAAATCGCTTGAAAACATGCATGAATTTGCTCGAGAATGAAGTGGATTGAGTCCGCACCACTTAAGTCAATTTTTTTCTGTTGTTTCATGGGTTATTATAATTGATGCTGCATGGGTAGTTTCGTCAGTGCGTGTGAAGGTAAACCTATTAAAAATCGACAATTTTTGTCTATTTCTTTAATGCAAACGTTACATTGTCCGCAGGAAGAACGCTGTATTTGCTATTTCTATTTCATAAAAACGAGCACCATTACCGAAAGACTTATTAAAAATTAGGATATGATTTCTGAGGTTTTCGTTATTATTACACATACAAAATGTTGAAAATAAAGTAATACCAGATGGGGCAATCATGATTGCCCATGGGGGGGATATGCAGCCCGCGAGCCGCAGGTTGAGTACAGCTGCTCTATATCAAGCCGCGGCGAGTGTTTTCTCAATTGTCTGTCACCCAGATAAGCTTCGAATAACTCTCGATATCACGTCAAACGAAATAGGTTGTCCATAGTCCTTTACCTGTCACGTGTGCCATAAACACTGACCAGTGTAACCTATTTACAGAAATAACTTGAGGCGACAACGCCATGGGACTCTGCAGATAGAATTTTTTGTTTTGGTATTTTCAAAAGTAACAGATGGAGATTAGAGCAGACAATTGTGAACTAATGGATTTGTAGGCAGTCGTTCAGCCCGAAATATTTCAAAACACCCAATTAGTCAAATTCATTCAGTCCAAACAATAACGAACAATTGCTAATACAATTGAAATGTTTCGGCAAATAGATGAAAACATATTTCGAGTTCCGAAACTCACCCGGATTGGAATCCATAGCAGTTAGTGGTTAGTTGGCTTGTTGTGAATTTTTTTTCCTGCGCACAGTACTCTCGGGAAAACTCGTAAATCGGCATGTTGCATTCTATGTTTGCATTGTACTTCTGCCGATTTTTTTGCCGCTACTTCTGTCGGCAGCATATTTGTGGCTCTTGTGGGGATTCAGAGGATAATAGGATGCAAATTTCTGTGCTGAACAGCGGTTATTATCAACGCAAGGGAAGGGAGGGTTTTTGCTGCGTGGTCAAATGTGTTGAGTACGCGTTCGCCCACACCAATGCAGAGTTCATTCAGAACAGACCGACTGTAATTGAAGCATTTATACATCGGATTGCATGGTGTCTTTTTTTGAAATTGTTTAAAGCTGATCGCAAATTCTCGGTCGATGATTGGAACTTTACAGTATTCAAGTTTTGTGTAGTTTTTTGTTCGCGCGTACAGATGCATGTAGATTTAATAATCCTAATTTCAAAAACTACATTACATATTCATTCAATTGTCAATCGAATTTGTATTATCAACAATGGATCAATTCACTGGATGCAAACGTTCGATAGCGAACTACAGACTGATTTAACAGTCGAATTTCATAGGGAAAAAGGTGTTTGTTTATTCATGAGATGGAGCACCAGACAGGCTCAAACTATTCTGCAACTTACAACACATGAATCAAATGTTCCACCAAACGGGAAAAAAATAATCCAACACAGCGGCACTCAATGCAGAACACTGTTTCATAATCCCCGGTCGGAATTTCTGACAAACTTTTCCGCTCCGGGTTGGAGCGCAAATTAGTCATGGGGGAGCTGTTCGAATGTAGAACAGCCGAACTGCCGAATAGAAATATGAAATTTACAATAGAATGTGTGTCATTCCACGAGTTTTCGTACGAATATATTTTTTATTTCGTTGCTGTTGCTCTATGCTGCCTTGGAACATCCCACTTTTTTCCCTCGCGACGCCCCATTTCCCGGCGGGACCTCGTGCAGTATTTTATGCATTATTCCAAGTTCCGTTTCCATTTCACGGCTGCACATTTTTCACTCCCTTTCTCTATCAGCAGCGTGTCGTATGTTTTCCGATAAACGGGTAAGGGAAAATGGCACAGACTCGGTAGGAACACTCCATCACTATGAACTAACTTGTTTCGGGATTGCTTTTTTGTTTTTGTTTGAGTCTTGGAATTGTTTCCCCGGCCATAGTACTCGCTCAGCCTCGGCCGTAGTTGTCCGGTGCAACTTTACCAGTTGGAGAATTTATAACGAAGCCATGGGCCGATGGTGGAACACGGCACGATGAGTACGGACTGGCCCATTCGGTCGTGATGCTGGATCCATGTCGTTTGATGATGTTACTGTTAATTATTGAAGATAGTGGTAAATGAGATGTATTCCGAATACATCTAAAAATTTCCACCTACATGCAATATGAAACATCAGCTCGATTGTTATGAGTCATACCTTCATTGGCTCAAAATCGATTATTTGGCACTTGACACTGGTTTGACACTGTTTTTTTCCCATAACTGTGTGAGGTGCATTTCATTCATAAATTTCAATCTTTTGACGTAGGACTACGTCTTTCATTTCTATACCGGGGTGTAAAATCAAAGTTTCGAAAACGAAAGCGTTACGTCGGAGACCGAGATTTTGAGCCTTAATAGCTCCTCAACAACCGAGCGAAATAGTACGATAAACACTTCATGTGATAAAATGTCTACACGTTATATACTTGTTACTTTTTCATCCAAAAACTTGTTTCAATAGCCTTAAAATTGCTTTCAAACCAAGCTATTGAAATCACCAATCGGTATATAAGCGAGCGCTGCTCGGAAATCCACTCAGTTATAATTGAGCGATTGGAGCATGTTGTCGCTGTTGTGGGGAAGCTAACTTCGTTTATCATGAAAGCGCTGATGAACGGTGTCTCCAAGTGCCTGTTTGTGAACCTTAGGCCAGAAGGGAATCCATCAGGAGGAGAGTGATGCCACAAACGGTTCCGCTTGAGGCATCGAAGCAACCACCACACACAGACATACACGCGCGGAACTACTTTCGTTTGGTTGCCATCCAGCATCGAGAAGATTCCGGAAAGATGTCATCGTTGCTGAAAAATAATCTACCAGTTCCCCTGGGAATTGAAAAAAACATTCAAGCGAAAGAGTTTATTTTTATATTCACTATCCACATAACACTGCGACCAAATACATTTGGTTTTGTGATTTTTCAATCAAGTGCGATCAACGTAAGACCACATCTTTCGGCAATTTATTAGAAGTGCAATGAATCTTAAGAAGGAATTCCCGCTCTACGCGCACTGGAAAACGATGTTTACTCAACAATTTCTCAAACGAGAAATGGGTGTTGTGAGAAAGGATGAGCGAACACAAAAATTATGTAGACTGATTTGATGCAACCGATATTTTGTCTATTGGAAATGGAATACAAATCAAATCACAATACAAGCAACGTATTATGTATTATACAACTTTCGTGTCAATGTGAACTTTTGCTGAATACTGTGCCTTCAACGTAACGCTCTCGTTTTCGAAGTCTCCCAAATATTCATTTATTCATTCATTCAGAATTGATTCAGATGCAACTAAAAACAAATGATCACTAAATCAACGATAGTCCTACGTCACCCTTGCGGTTCTACCACAGATATAACTCACTTCCTGTATTTTATTGCGATTTTTTTCCACAGCCATTCCAAATACAGGTCGGACTCGATTATCCGGAGTATTTTTTTTTTCACTCCAGATAATCGAATCATAAAAAAAAAGAATTTTCTCTCTGTAAACGTAATGTAATTATGATTTGCACTCATTAAACGGTTTTATCTAGCTTGGACCCGTTTGTATGTTTGTTACTTTGTAACTTCGTTTGTAGCGCTGTACCACATTAATAGAAATTCAACCCCCTTCCTGTTGACCGATTGATCTGAAATTTGGAACACATCTTTATCTCTGGTGTCATTATAAAACTGCGTATTCCATGATCTTGAAAATCCAAGATGGCGACCGCTACAAAATAGCGGATTACATATTTTCTCAGAAAGGGGATCTTCGTAGCCACTTGGTTACGCATTCGCTTACTGAGCGATCGATCGTGAGTTCAAACTCAAGGCCCTCAATTGACCATCTTTGTGTTGTTATTGAATAACTACGTCCACGCAACCATCATCAGCGATGGAGATCGATCCACAGTGGAGCAAAGATCGATTCATCCATACAATTGCTCTGGAAGAAACATCGGGTTGCTGTTCTATAAATAACCCAACAATGATCAAAATCAACTGTCTCCGCTGTTCGGTCTGCTGAACAATGGAAGAACAGAAAGAATACCTTTACGCCTAAATGGCTACTACTGTGTAATTTACCATAATTTAATGGAACAGAAAACCTAACGTCTAAATGGCTACTACTACTGTGTAATTTACAATTTATAGAAGCATTAACATATGTACAGTAAACATTCACTAACTGGGCGAAAAGGGAAGACCAGTTATCGACCTTCGCGTTTAAACTGGTCCGACATGTTAAACGTCATATAAAATCAAGGGGAACTTCAATGAATTATTCAATTCGCGTTGATCATGAAATTGGATAAACAAAAGGATTCCAATGGAAGTTTCGCATTGAGTATGACAACAGGAACGAAATATAATTTGAGAAAATTATTTTTCTGTTATTTAATGAATGTTTTTATCATGCGAAAATAATTTCAATTTTCAGAACATTTCAAATTACATTCGAATGCCCCTCACAGAAAATCTTCCATTTGAATATGGCGTCGATTGTTTGCGAAATTCAGCTTTTTAACTGGTCCTTGGACCGGTTAACGTTCGCCTAGACCAGTTAAATCAGGGCCAGTTAGCGAACGATTACTGTACATGTACACGATTAAAACCCGGGTCAGTTACAGCTAAAATGCTAATGAGCCTAATAAATACATAAATGGGATAAAAAAGACGGGTGTCGGGGACATAACCGGACTGACGTAGGACTATACAAAGGGAACAGCTTTTGCTAAATATATATTTTAAATATATTGTTTTTTTCTCCTACGTGAATACCTATCTATCTACCTGAAAAAGGGAATAGTTTACTGTTTACTCTTTATGAATATGTTGGGGGTTCTGTAAAGAACCTTTGGTGTTGTGTTTTTGCTTTTTTTTACAAACTTGCTCAATTTTTTCTCACTATCTTATAGTTGATTCTTGATTTTTTTCTGAATGCTTTGTACTTATTAAATGTTCAACGCCGGGCATCTTTTGGCGTATAAACATATCGTACAATCAAAATGATGGCTGTGATAGGGAATGCATAGGTGGTAATCAGCTCGTTCACTATCATATATTTACTATTGAGCACATTACCGTACCCTCAACTGTGGTTTCGGAGACGAATGAATTGTAAGCTTTGTAGTCTCCGCAAACAAAGTAAATAAAAAATAAATTTAAAAAAAATAAAATAAGAACAGAGCAGCAGGAAATGCATAGCTCATCATATTGCTCCTTAGTTATGTTTCTATACAACGCAGATGCAACGTCAGTCAATTATCAACATCAGTTATCAACCTAAGAAAGCAGTTCTTGCTACCGAGAAAATTCGTTAATGCCATCCTGCATACAATGTGTTGTAATTTGTAGCCACTTTTAATTCGGAGACCATGTATGGGTTTGTGAAAACTGAATGATCAATTTAAAAGACCCCAACCACTAATAAGTTCAAAAACAAGCATAAACAAAATAAATCAGTTTATATTATATGTCATATTATGTCACTTTAGAATGCATTGGTATTTTGAAAACTTTTAATAACTCTTCATTGAAAGGTTTAATGGCCCTAAAAAGCGCCGTGTTTCACGGTGGCTGGTTTTGCCACCAAAGCAGTCTGTATAAACAAACTTTTTCCTTCTTCTACCTGCTGCCGTTTTGCGATTGCGTTTGCCACTCGCTGAAACTAGTTGTTGCCTCCGAACCGTATGTGCTCTGTTCTGTAGGCGGGTTTTCTTATTGTCGTGAGCAGCTTTGCAAGCCAACTCGAGCACTCCGGCGGCCGAAATTCTATAATCGCTGTTAGGTATACTGGTGCTCCGACACCATTCCGTTCGGCCTAGTTACCCTAGCGGAGCAATCAGTGAATGCGACCAACAGGCAACTGCAGGCTTGCACGGTTCGAGTGGAACTTTGTCTTTCCCTTAACTTGTCCTTTGCCGCGTCCACACGTCCACGTTGCTGCTTGTGTTGCTTTGTTGATGTGATGCGATGCGATGTGAAACGATGCCGTACAACCACACTGATTTACGGTTTGAAAGATAATGATATATTTTTCAGCGGATCCGCGCGTTTTGTACTTTAGCGGTACATGCTCACAGGATAGAGATAAATCGGCAGACTCAGCCAAAGGGGCGAGTCCAACGAGACGAACGAATGAGCGTTAAAAGGCAGCGATGGCAAAAAATACATTCATTACGATTGTTCGCTCGTTGAATTCACATGCAGGCTAAAAAGTGTCCTTTTCAGGATCACAAAATTATCTTTAATCTAAAGAGTTTATTGTTTTGTTATCACTCGATATCCCCATCTTGTTCGGCTAAACCTTCCTGTTTAACGATTGCGTTTTCCACTCGCCACAGCTTTCACAGTTGGAACATTTCTTCCCATCCAGCTTGTGACATATTGTACAGTAATTTACATTCAATGGCACGTCGCATTACCACCACTCAGTGTCGCATTGGAAGCGATTTTAACCTGTAATTGAACATTTGCGATGACAGTGGTACAGTGTCGACTTTCAATGTGGGGTCATAATTTGGACCCCGAACTGTATGTTTACAAAAATGTCCAACTAAATATGTCGCATTACAGGTCCGTCAAATTAGCTAAATGTCGAGCTAAATATAAATTACTGTATTTTCAATCTAGAAGCAATTAAAGAATTGGTGAAAATTGAATAATCGGGAAAGTCCCCAACCATCAATAAGCTCAGATCAACTGCCGAATTTTCATACTTATCATATACTGGAAAACAAATGATGAAAAAATCAATTTGTGTTTTATTATTATTTTGGATATTGTTCCAGAAAGCATTCAACTGTATTTCGTAAACTCTTTTTTGGAAGGTTTAATGGCCCTGAAAAGCGCCGTGTTTTATGGAATGGTTCCAATTTAGAAAACTTAGTACTCTCGTGTTTTTGAAAAAAAACTATGGATAGGTTATAGCTACGATGTATCCGCAAGGTTGACGTATGACTGCCGTTGGCTTAGTAATCATTTGTGTTTTTTCAATTAGCAATTATCGCACCTCAGATGTTCCTCATTGGGTACGATATCCCTGCTACGCAGAGCTATCTTTTGTATGTATTGATCAAATTATTGATTAAACTAGTGAATTAATGAAACAATTTACGAATTCAATTGCAAACAAATCCCTGTTTAGGTCAATTCATGTACCACTACCATGGTTATCGCAGCAAATAGGTACATTTTGCCTAATCATCACAAGGTATCGTAGAAGTTGTACCCGCTTTTGTAGATCGTATTAGCAAAACGAGTTCCGGAATGTAAAAATGCATGGGAGTATAAAAGTATTGCCAAGATCTGCAATGCCGATTTTCCCAACTTATTGGTTTTGGAATCTGCGTTGGGAAAACACATTCCGGTTTGCAAAAATGTAAGCGAGTACAAAAGTACTCGCAGCTTGCATCTCGTATGCAATGCCAATTTCACACGCTCCATGGTTTTAAAATCCGTGTTAGGGATATATTCTTATTTGCAGAAACGCAAACGAGTAAAAAGTACCCACAACTTGCATCAATTTTGCAATGCCAGTACCCAAACCCAATCGTTACGCATTCATAACTGAGTGGATTTCCGAGCAACACTCGCTTTTATATCGATTGGTGTGATTTCAATAGCCTGTTTTGGAAGCAATTTTAAGGCTATTGAAACGAGTTTTTGAATCAAAAAGTAACAAGCATAGAACGCGTAGACATTTTTTCTTTCGAATGAAGTGTATATCATACCATTTCGTTCAGTTGTTTTGGAGCTATTAACACTCAAAATCTCGTTCTCCGGCGTAATGCTTCCGTTTTCGTAACTTTGTACTTATACCCCAGTATAGAAATGAAAGACGTAGTCCTATTTACTTCAAAAACATTTCGAACGTCCTCGATGCCGCCTTGTTCTGGATTTGCCACCAAAGCAGTTTGTATAACGAACAAACTTTTTTCTTCTGCTACCTGCTGCCGTTTTGCGATTGCATTTGGCACTCGCCACCGAATGTGGTCTGTTCTGAATGTGGATTTTCTTATTGTCGCGAGCAGCTTTGCCAGCCAACTCGATCACTTCGGCGGCCGGAACTATATAACGGCGGCTAGGTGGACTGGTGCACTGGTACTAACGCGCTCGGCCTAGCTACCCTTGCGGAGCACTTGGCGGATACACCTACGGGGAACTGTAGTCCAACATGGTTCGAGCGGGATTTTGCCTTTCCCTTAACTTGTCCTCCTTTGTCACGTTCACACGTCCACGTTGCTGCTTGTGTTGGTTTGTTAATGTGATGTGATGCGAAACGATGTGGTGTACGGTTTGGATGAGAATGATCGTTACGGCAGTGGAGCGGGGATTTTTAAGCTGACTGGCTGGCTCTAGAATTACGCATGTGTGAGACTACGACCAATGTTTCGTTAATTTTTTTCTTTTTTTTTTCCAATCGTGCTTCATTGTATTTCGCTGCTGCTCTGGTTGCCCGTTTTGGTTGGTACGATTTGAGGAGCACAAAATGGACCAATCAAAAATGGGCACATAGTGCATTTGGAAAATGCTTGATATTTCACAATTATACAATTGTTTATCTCAAGAAAAATGAAATGTTATTCGTTATGATAGATGCGTAGATATATTTCCTATCAATTGATGCAAACACCTTTGCGATCTATTGAGAAATGTTAGAGTTATAAGCGTTCCAAATCTTGCATTTTTTCCTACTTGTTCAGTGCCTAGATTTTCATTTCACCCCCTATATCTTCCGGTTAGACGTAGTCCTACGTCAAAAAAATATATTTTTTCTCAGAACCGCTTCAGTATAGGTATCAAATGAGAGGGCTTGACTAGTAGAGCACTGTTATATATTAAAAATGTAAATCCAAGATGGCGGCCCCTACAAAATGGCGGATTACATATTTTCTCAGAACCCCATATATATGTACACCAAGGTTTTTTTAAGCGGGGAATACGTACCTCGTAAAAAACCGCGTTAATTGGAAAATCCGCGTAAAAAAAACTCGTAAAAAACGCGTAAAAATCCTGGATGTAATTCAATTTTCGTGATTTTTCTGGATGTTAGAAATATAGTGAAGTGTTCCAGTTTTTGGTTATTGTTCAAGGCATATTTGAACATGTGCTTTCATTTTTTCAGTGCACGAATAATGATTATTATGCCGTTGACAGCTGGATGCGTAGGTGCTGTCTGTAAATCGATACCTTGCTGGCGGTATCGGTTCTGAAGCAACGATTTGTCCCAGAACGAGTTCCAATGAATATTTTTACAGGGTCAAATCCACAAAAGTGACCCCATCCAAGAGCAGGAACACAGGGATGTGATACGGTATATCAAAAATTGAGCTGAGGGAGGTACATTGCGAGATGCAGCTTCTACATCCTGATTGCTAATTCGTTCATTGCTGAAAACGCTTCTGAAGTGTGTGCGAAACATGTCTGCAATATCGGCGATGGTGGCAGCTTCCATTTCACTATTGGTCATGCTTGAGGGTAACCCTGTTTCCTTCCTCTGTGTGTTTACGTATTGCCAGAACCTCTTAGAATTGGTTTTCAGATGACGTTGCAACTGTGTTTGGTGCGCTTGAAACAGTTGAACGTTCAGCCGTTTGTAGTCCGAATTAAAAGTCCTCGAAAAAACGCGCTTTCGTTGAGTCAGTACAAAGCTTAGCGTGTTCTCGTGACTCCTATTCAAACGCCGAGTTTGACGCGAAAAGTGAAACTATATCGCAACGGCGCTATGTTATGATATACAGAATCACAGACACAGTACAGGACTACTAACGAAGCTTTGCAAGCTTATGGACAAAAGCGATAATCGAGTGAAGCCACCGGCACAATTAATCTTCGGTCCACTTACGTTGCCACTTAGAGATGGTATTTTTACGGACTATAGAATAAAATTCATTGAAGGCGATTTGACGCTGATAAATATCGCCTTCAATTGCACCTACATTTGCTAAAGAGTCAGCCCTCTCATTACCCGGAATAGAGCAAAGTGAAGGGACCCAGACAAAGGTAATAACATAGCAGCGTCTGGTTAAAGAAAATACCTTTCTCCAAATTTCTCGTATTCTCTCAAGGAAGTACGGCGAGTGCTTTTCCGGCCTCGCTGAACGGATAGCTTCGACGGAGCTAAGACTATCCGTTACGAAGTAATAGTGTTCAACAGGTCGTGAGGCGACGCTGTCCAGCGCCCCGCGGGTCGTTACCAATTCAGCAATATACACTGAGCAAGGATACTGAAGAATGTGGGAGATGCTGAAAATTTCGTTGAACACTCCAAATCCTGTGGACTCATTCACAGAGGACCCATCAGTTAAGTACATATTATCACAATTGATACGCCCATACATTGCAATGAAGATCGTAGGAACGATTTTCGATAATATGGAATTTCATAGATTTTTTCCTTCATGAACAGATCAAAATGTACAGAGGAATTGATGTATTTAGTCAGGAAAACAAAAACTTTTGGGAAGGTCGGACTCGATTATATACAATTTTGGACTCCATTATATACAGTTTGAAAAAAAATTTTTTTTATGTTTCAAATAAAGGGTGTGTCACATCAAATTGTATCACGGAAAAAACGCTGTAGAAATTAAATTTTTAGGAATTATATCTTCAGTTTTCGCTTATAATCAGATAAGAGTGTATAGATCACGTTGGCCATGCTTCACTGTCAATTTTTCGTAAATTTGGAAAAATGTCGTCGAACGAAAAAGAGCGTCGTGAATTAATCCTGTGCACTCATTTCGAGAATCCGGAGTTGTCACATCGGGACATCGGTAAGATGCTGGGAATCGTCCAATCCATGGTCAGCAGAGTACTAAAACGATACTTCGAGAACCTAACCATCGACCGGAAGGTGAAGAACGGCAAAAATGGATGCTCCGTCAGTGAAAAAGATCACAAGCGCGTAGTTAAGCAGTTTAGACGTGATCCGAGAAGTTCGGTCCGGGATGTCGCCAATAAGCTGAATTTGTCAAGTTCATTCGTCCAGCGGACCAAGCATCGGAAGGGCCTGCGTACATACAAGGTTCAGAAGGCTCCTAACCGCGACGGAAGGCAAAACATGGTGGGGAAGACGCGAGTCCGGAAGCTGTACACCGAAATGCTGACGAAGCCGCATTGCCTGGTAATGGACGACGAAACCTACGTCAAAGCGGACTTTCGTCAGCTGCCGGGCCTGTTGTTCTTCTCCGCAGAGGACAAATTCAGCGTTCCGGAGTAGATTCGCAAGCAGAAACTATCCAAGTTTGCCAAAAAGTACATGGTGTGGCAAGCGATCTGTTCTTGCGGAAAGCGGAGCGCCCCCTTCGTGATGACCGGCACGGTAAATGGGCAGGTTTACCTTAAGGAGTGCCTACAGAAGCGCTTACTACCACTATTGAAGCAGCACGAGGGCCCGACCATCTTCTGGCCGGATCTCGCTTCGTGCCACTATTCAAAGGACATGTTGGAGTGGTACGAAGCCAACGGGGTCACCTTCGTGCCAAAGGAAATGAACCCGCCCAACGCGCCGGAGCTTTGCCCAATAGAGAAATATTGGGCGATTATGAAGCAGGCCCTCCGGAAGAACCCAAAAGTTGTCAAATCGGAGGCGGACTTCAAGAGAAAATGGATTTCTGTCCAAAAAAAACTACAACCTGACGTTGTACAGAACCTTATGGACGGGGTAAAGAGGAAGGTGCGAGCATACGGGCTTGGGCTCGAAGTATGAATAAAAAGAAAATGCCAAAAGTTGTTTAATAGTTTTTATTTTACTGTCTAAAATTTTCAAAAAGATCGGTCTACTGGGCGAATTTCTACAGCGTTTTTTCCGTGATGCAATTTGATGTGACACACCCTTTATGACTTATTTCAAGAAGAAATGTAACCTTTCAACGTAAAGGTGTAATTTAAGTGACTAATTCATATACAGTGGGGTAAAAATCGTGATTTTTGAATATTTTGCTTGAATTTTCACCAAGAATTAATTATATCGATATTGCAGCCAAATTAAGATATATAGAAGTTGGGTGTCAAAGAACAAATTGTAGAGCGGTTAGAGAGCTTCAATTTGATTGATAGAAACAATCCAGTTTAATAAAAATAATCAGGATGACATTAATAGTAATACATTAACAATTACTAACTTTTAAGTTTTTCACTTCCAAAATGTTATTGACATCCATTAATTTAGATGTTCCACTACTATATCCTGTATCAAATTTTCTCATCTTTCAAATGAAAGCAACAGAATCGTCTTCCGTAGCGTACTTTGTAATGTAGAACCAGTTCGAGGCAACAGAGTCTGAAACCAAAAAAAAAAAAGTTCTATGACTCTGTCATTGTTGAAATTCGAACATATGCGTAGAAGGACTTTTCTCATCAAATATGATCGTCTATCACCCTCTGAGAGAATCTGGATTTTTTTTCATGTGATAAAGGTATTTTCTGACTTTAAGGGGATGAATCAAAAATCAAAAATTCCTCTTTTATATTAAAAAAAAAAAGAAAAATGCATGCAAAAAAAAACGAATAAAAATTTTTTTTTTGATTGGATTATATACAGGATTCTGTTATATATAGTGAATAGAAATCAGAAACTGTATATAATCGAGTCCGCGCTGTATACGAAGAAGGAACAACCTGCGTGGAGGTGAATTCATGAATCCTGAATGAAAATTTAGCTCGTTCAGTTGCTCAAAATTTCCGATCACCAATGGGTTCATAACCTTACACCGGATGAGGAACCGAACCATGTTATGATGAGGAAAAACTTAGACATTTGTTCTAAAGAATTCATATCACAATAATAATTGTGGGCGGGACGAAGTTCGCCGGGTCAGCTGGTTTAATAATAAATAAAAAAACGTATAAATTTCTTCCACTGTCCAGCCTGAACTGTTCGATTTATGAGTCTCGTTCCTGGAACAGACTGCGCCATGTATTTTCCTGCAGTCATAGCTTTAAAGATTTATAAATACAGGATCACTTGTACGGGGGGAGATGGCCATTCCCACTGGAGTCGTCGTTAAATTCGCCTTTTCGAACATACCTACTCACATACGTACTTCCAGGGCATAGTATTCCCCTTCCACACATAGCGAGGTTTTGCGATTGGTTGTTTGTGGGTGTTTTTCTTTCCCCGGTTGTGCATCCAGCTACTCGCGTTTGCAAACCGAAGATAAAGCACCCCGTCGTGGCTAATATTTTTGTAGGGCTGACGAAACAAAAATACGGTGGGACTCATGAATAAACAAAAATTGTATGAAAAATGTAATTTTTTAATTTTCATTCTACGATACCAAACGCGGAGCGACACAGTTTCGGATACGAATGCACCTTTTGTTGTCGGTGTACTCTCCGGCGAGGAGTTTCAATTGGGGAAGGAATGTTGGTAGCATTGGTTGATGACGGCTGTCCTCGATATGATATTTCAGTTTGATCAAATTTTTAATCTTTCGTTTTGTTTCGACATTTTTCGAGTTTCGTTCCAAACTGCATTCCAAATAATCGATACACAGCTATTTTATTTTCGTTTAATTTGACGCGATGTGTGACTGATAATGATTAGTTATAATCAAAATGACCACATAGCACTGCTGTGCTGCTGTATATAATTAAATTACCCACTTGTAAAATTTCGAACTGATAGTGTTTATGAGTGGGTAGTGTTTGCTGCCGCTCATAGGCTATCACTTAATTGCACATTCACGTGTAATCACACATGATTTCTATGATAGTATCAATAACAAAACAGCTGTAATTCTAGCAATTGCATAGGCCCAATGACAAAACAAATTCGTTCCAACTATTTGATAGATTATTATTTCAAATATTATATCGATGTTTTATTTTGTCTTTCCGAGCGTTCATCGTCCAAAACATTTGTGTGGACATTCAAATTCACCGAGTCAAATCGAACCGGTTAAATTTCAGTTGTAGACTCTCCCATTATAGCAATTTAATCCATATATCTTTTGATATCAACTGTTGATAAGCCATTCGAATGTATTGTATTTATTACATTACAAATTTGGAATTATATTCAATGAATGTGCTTCATCCAAATGCGTGTGTGAAAGGTGATTTAAGGGGGGACCCCTGTCTGGAAGGTCGGAAAATAATGAATTTTCGTAATTTTTGTTAGGATGCTAGGAATAAAATGCGGTGTTTGGTATTTTGGTTATTGTTTAAGGTATATTTGAAGATATTTTGTCCATTTTTTGAGTGCACAAATAATTAATGTTACGCTGTTGACAGCTGGATGCGTAGATGCTGTCTCTAAATCGATACCATGTTGATGGTATCGGTTCTGAAGCAACGGGGTGACACAGGGGTTACATAGGGGTTTTTGATAATTCGAAAGATTGCCAAAATGGCGGCCACTTTTGATAAAAATGAGTTATTTTTCATGAAAAATCGCTATTTAGACGCTCATGAAAAATCGAAAAAAATTATATATCAAAAAACGGATATTTAACGCTTTAGATAATTTAATTTTACATGATGATAAACAAAATTAAGCCAAATTGGACGAATGGATCCTGAGATATCGATACCACCAGTTGAAAAGACATGGTTTCGAGAAAAACGCGTTTAAAAATTCGTACAGCAATACTATATCCCTTGAGGTGACCTCATACTTTTGGGTATAACCTTCGAATGGAATCAAATATCCGAAAATCCTTTTAGAAATACATTCTTGAGGGTATAAGCTTCCCAAAAATGCAAAAAAAAATCGATTTTTTTCGACCTTCCAGATCGGGGTCCATCCTTACAAAGGCCGTGGAAACTAGGTAACGCATCGACTCTAACTTCAGAGAACATAGTCTTTACCAGTGTCAGCATACGTACAGATTTATCTGGAAAGGTACAGAATTTTTCGTTATTTTCGGTACACATTCTGTACGGTACAGAGTACAGTTTTTCGTAAAAAAGTACATATTGGTACAGATTTTTTCTGCGGGTGAAATTTCTTACATTTGAACAAAGCTATATTAAGGTACATGACTACTTTTACGCCGCAATATCGCTTGGTGCGACAGCTTGAAACTTTTGATAAATGATAGTATGCAATTTAGATTCAGAAAAACTATGTGTAAGCATCATCAAACACACGAATGGTAAGTGAAATGTAAATGTGATATGAGTAGTTTTTATGCTAATAAAATGGATTTTTCTCTTCAACGAATGGTTTCGATGGTATAGATTTTTGGAAGAAAAAGTACACATGAGTAAGATTTTTAACCCCTCTGGTACACCCAAAGTTGATTTTAGCACATGTTAAGGCATCCCGAATTATTACATTAAATGAGCTGAAAAATAAAAGAAAATGTTCTACTCCCCAATACATGTATATGATTTGTATAATATAATATATATGCTAGAGCCAATATGAGCGAGCGAAATAGGAAACAACTACACGGCCCAGACAGGGAACGATATATTCTCGTTCATGTTCTTCTTTATCCTCTTAGAAAACACTTTCCAAGATCATGTTATGACGAGGTGTAATATTATCACACTTCTTTATAACAGCACTGGCAGCTATATGGATAGCGTGGTCGTGTGAAATAGCTTTGCATTCCAGCCTTGGTTCGATCCCCTTTAACGTCGGACTTTTTTTTGCGCAATCCCAAATGAAATGAGAAAAGAAAACAGAAAGAGATGTCTGCTCGCATACATACAACCCATTTTGAAGCTTTTAAAACAGCTCATTATTTGCGCATTTGACCCTCCAGCACACGAACTGACATCATTTCTGCTGAAGATTTAATGTTTTCTGCCAACGCTAGATTGGGTGTACAGATTAAAATGTAGTAACACTGGTCTTTACATGAGGAATAACACATAGTTACCTTTGAAAAAAATTGAACTATTGAAACAATTGAAAAAATTGACGGCAATATAGTTGCCACTGCCCGTTAATCCCAAAAACACTGTTTGTCGCTGCCTTGTAAATTCACTTTATTGCACTTTTGGTTATGCAAATATCAAAAGAATATTTCTAGTGCAGCAAAAAAATGGTTTTTTTTACGTAGGATTACGTCTTTCGGGAAGATATTGGGGTACAAATTGAAAATAGAAAATCGAGCACATCGTGAAAAATGTCCAATTTCAAACGCTTATTGCTCAGTCATTTCGTGATGGATTGATGAAATTTTTGCGTCAAACGATTTCGGCACTCCATAACAATTTTTTATATTGAATAAAATAATATATGTCATGAAACTAACTATCGAACAATTGAAAAATCTCAACCTCTATCCTAACGGAAATACCCGCTTCTGATTGGTCGAAATTGACAACACCTGCGGCGGTTCCCTAACAGAGACATCAAAACCAAGCTTCCTGGGGGAAATCGACATTGCAATTACATGAAAGTAGGGGGAGCATTTACTCCCACCGAAATGTGTTCCCTAGCAGAGACTTCAAAACAAAGCTGCCTGGGGGAAATCGCAAGAATCTGCAAGTCGGGGCATTTTTATATTGCAAGTAAGGTGAGTGATACGATTAATATTAGCGAATAAAATTTAAATTTGGAACTTTAATGTTGGTTGCTTCCTGATATTTCATATTAATGACCGATCGTGAAAAATTGAGCACAAGTGTAAGTGTAAAATTGTATATGGTAGCAGTTGTGTTAAACATGACTTGATATATGAAACGATTTATTTCAATTTTCATAAATAAAAATCATGGTGTGTTCCCGCTTGAGAACGGGTCTTTCGGTTTAAGTTGTCTGTTGTTTTGTTGCGTTCATTTTCACCTAAGGAAATATCTTATATTAAATTGGAGTTTTTTTTCTTTGTTTCATCAATACATAACACTGGACGCATCTCATATCTCATTTCACTTTGGCATCTTCTATCTAATACGCACCATCCAACCACTGTTTACCATCCTTCTGTCATCATCACTCGGTAAACACTGGTAAAGTGAACAAACAATATGCAACAACCAAACAAAACGGCCCTTTTCAGGGCCACCACATCATTATCAAAGAGTTTAATAATGTTATTCTTTTTTTTTTTTTTTTTTTTTATCCAAAATATATATTTTTATCAAGGCTCATATGGCGTCAACCTGACGGGGCCGGGAGTTCAATATTTCGACAATGTTTGCCTTATAACTATGTTAGTAATATGTAACCGATTACTCGCGGTTGGCTCGAGGTTAGTATTACAAGTGTTTTCGTAATTGTGATGTTGCTGTCTTCAATGATCTGTACCTGTGCCCGACACGGGATACTTCCTATTGGGATGCAGCTGACCATTAATCAGCAACGCCCCCCTAGTCTGTACCCCATATCTAGCGTGGTGCGTCTTCTCGAGGAATCCAGGATAGAATGGTCACTAGCCGGCGCAATCATCAGCTCGTGTAGAGTTGTCATGGCGGTACAACTTTTGGCTTTTGTTGAATCATCAGTGGACTGCACAACCTTTGGCCCGTGTATCTGTAAAGAGTGTGTGTATGTATTGCCGCGACTAAGTAAAAGTTTATAGATCGGATAGGAGGGATACGACACAGGGACACAAAGAAGGAAACATCATTAAACGTTGACATCGGCGTTTCTGAGGAACAGGTATAGATGAAGCAGAAGATCAGGATCACGGCTACCTAAGATATCCCGGACGGGGATATCCGATTGTCTGCCTTTTGCTCTCAGTGCTCTAGAGAGCTGAGAGCGAGCAGCATGGAACCGGATACACGACCAGACAATATGCTCGATGTCGTGGTAGCCATCGCCACAATCACAAAGATTGTTTGCTGCGAGCCCAATTCGATAGAGATGCGCGTTTAGGTTGTAGTGATTGGACATAAGCCGAGATATCACGCGAATGAAATCACGACCGACCGAAACTTTGGCTGAGGAGTCAGTTGGAGTAGATTTTCGAAGTTATCAATCACCAATGGATTCATGATCTTGCAACGGATGAGAAATCTGTAGGATAATTCTGTGAACCGAAGAGTAAGCGGGGGTACTCCTGCCAAAACTTCGAGACTCATTGTATGTGTCGAATGCAAACACCCCATGGCTATACGCAAGCAACGATATTGTATTCTCTCCAGCTTGAGAATATGAATCCTGGCAGCTGATCGGAAGCAAAAACTGCCATATTCTAACACTGATAATATCGTTGTTTTATATAACTGAATGAGGTCTCCTGGATGGGCACCCCACCATGTTCCGGTTATTGTTTGGAGAAAATTGATTCTTTGCTGGCATTTCTGTTTCAAATACGCAATGGAATACACAGGTACATTTAGAGTCAAAATATACTCCAAGGTATTTGAAAAACATCGAGTGCTTGATCGTTTTGCCGGATAGGTGAAGCTGGAATTGGGCGGGTTCGTGCTTCCTAGAAAAAAGGACCATTTCAGTTTTCTCCGTAGAGAATTCGATACCCAGCTTGAGAGCCCACGTGAACAGGTTGTTCAGGGTATCTTGCAAGGAATTTTGCAGAACGGCGGGATTAGCACCCGTGATGGAAATAACTCCATCGTCTGCAAGTTGTCTCAACGTGCAATCTCTAGTTAGACAATCATCTATATCATTGACGTAAAAACTGTACAAGAGGGGGCTTAGGCAGGAGCCTTGTGGGAGGCCCATAAAACTGTAACGAGAAGATTTCAAGCTGCCATGATTGAAAAACATGTGCTTTTCTGAGAGTAAATTGTACAAGAAATTATTCAGAATTGGTGAAAGTCCACGATTATGAAGTTTCTCTGAGAGAATTTCCATGGAAACTGAATCAAATGCCCCTTTGATATCGAGAAAAACGGAAGCCATTTGTTCTTTGCGAGCAAATGCGATTTGGATTTCAGAAGATAGCAGCGCGAGACAATCGTTCGTCCCTTTACCTCGGCGGAAGCCAAACTGCGTATTTGACAGCAAATTGTTCGTTTCAACCCACTTGTCCAAACGAAGTAGAATCATTTTCTCTAACAATTTACGAATACAGGATAACATTGCAATCGGCCTATACGAATTGTGATCGCAAGCCGGCTTATTGGGTTTTCGTATGGCTACCACTCTCACTTGTCTCCAGTCATGCGGGACTATATTCAGCTCCAGAAACTTGTTGAACAAGTTCAGCAAACGATGTTTTGCCAAGTCGGGAAGATTCTTCAATAAGTTGAATTTAATCTTGTCCGACCCCGGAGCTGAATTGTTACATGAGAGAAGTGCAATTGAGAATTCTACCATCGAAAAATTCTCATAATCGCCTTGGAGCGGAATGTCGCGTACGACGTTTTGTGCAGGAACGGAATCGGGACAAACCTTTCTTGCAAATTTGAAAATCCAACGGTCAGAGTATTCCTCACTTTCATTTGTATGGTTCCGGCCACGCATTCTCCTAGCCGTATTCCAAAGAGTGCTCATAGCTGTCTCCCTTGACAAACCATTGACGAACTTCCGCCAATATCCATGCTTTTTTGCTTTAATCAAACCTTTTAGTTTGGCTTCTAGAGCTTGGTACTTTCGAAACCATTCCACTAATCCAGTTTTCCTGAATTTTTTGAAAGCGGATGATTTTTCAAGGTAGACCTTTGAACATTCCTTGTCCCACCAAAGTGATGGAGGACGACGTCGGAAAGTGGTAGCAGGAACACGTTTCTTTTGAGCTTGAAGTGCGCTTTCGTAAATCAAACTCGATATAAAGTTATACTCTTCGAGTGGAGGAAGTTCATGCATTGAAACAAGTGCTTCAGATATTATTTCTGCAAATTTTCTCCAGTCAATATTTTTCGTGAGGTCATACGCAATATCGACTGACTCACGAGAACCTGATTCATTGGCGATCGATAAAATTATTGGCAGGTGATCACTACCGTGGGGATCTTGGATTACCTTCCACGTGCAATCCAGGGATAATGAAGAAGAGCAAAGTGATATGTCTAGCATACTTGCCCGTGCAGGAGGGTTGGCTATCCTAGTTGCTTCCCCTGTATTTAAAACTGTCATGTTGAAGTTGTCGCACAGATCATAAATCAACGTGGCACGGCTGTCATCATAGTGTGACCCCCATGCTGTTCCATGGGAGTTGAGGTCACCTAAGATTAGCCGCGGCTCCGGCAATGCCGCGATGATATCAAAAAACTGATGGCGGCCGACCATGGTTCTTGGAGGAATATATATCGAGGCAATGCAGAAGTCTTTGCCATTGATTTGTGTCTGGCAAGCGACAACTTCAATGCCTATCATCGATGGGAGAGTGACTCTATAGAAGGAGTGACATTTTTTGATCCCCAATAGTACGCCACCAAACGAGTCATTTCGATCGAGGCGAATAATGTTGAAATCGTGGAAATTCAGCTCGTCGGCTGAAGAAAGCCATGTTTCACAGAGGGAAAATACATCACAGTTAGAACTATGAACTAAAAATTTAAATTGATCTAGTTTAGGGATGATGCTTCTGCAATTCCACTGTATTACAGTGGTCAAATCCTTGACCTCTTGCACTGAATCAGGCATCGAGGGAAATGAACGCTGCTAAAAAACCACATTTTTCTTTCAAAAATGTTCTCACAATCGGAAGCAAACATAATACTATGCTTTTAAGAGGGTCATTTATATTTAGAGCATTTAAAATGTTGTCCACCAGGTCAGAAAGCGCAAGCAAACCAGATTGTGGCTGTTGCCTCGACCGCGAAAATGGAACAGACCGGGTGGGTGCTGCTCCGGGAAGTGTTGAGGACCCCTGGTGCGTGGAAGAACAGCTTAAACCAGGAGGTACTTGCTTCGGTCTATTCTCAGCACGTTCAATTCGAGTTTTCATTCCAACTTGGGAAGTTTCGGTCGTCTTTCTGGGGAGTGAAGGAAAAGAAGTAATTTTTCTTTTCCTGACGGCACCCTGCGATGTACCGGAACTTCCTGCATTGGGAGCGTCAGCAACAGGCTCGTCGTTCTGCAGAATGGAGTAGGGATTGTCCTGAGTCGTTGGAACGGAACTCTTAAGCATTTCTGCATAAGTCCGCTTGGAACGTTCCTTTAAGGAACGCTTGATTTTTTCCCCTCGTTGTATGTACAACGGGCATTGAATAATATCATGAGGAGTCCCGCCGCAATGAAGACACTTGTGCTCCTTCGCGCAAGGATTCTCATCATGGCTCTCTCCACAATCTGCGCAACGTTTTTTATTGCAACAATAGGCGGCCGTGTGACCGAGTTGCATACATTTGTTGCATTTCATTACCCGGGGTACAAACAACCGAACAGGTAAACGAAGTGCACCTATTGCAACGTAATTTGGAAGGGCGGAACCCTCAAAAGTCACACGAAAAGAGTTTGTCCGATTGAGAACCCTTTTGTCATTTTTTTGTGACACAGATTTCAGTCGATCGCATGCAAGAATCTTCACAGTTTTTAGTGAAGAGTTCTTGAAGCGACCGACACCATCGATAATCTCTTTTCGAGTCAAACCCTTTTCGGTTATTACGCCGTCTATTTCGACGTTGCAACAGGGCACGTATACGCGATACTCAATCGCAAAGAGGTCGCAGCGCGTGATTTCGTTCGCTTGGGTCCTGCTTGAGACGACAACTCGTAGTTTGTCTGGCCCCATCCGTGTAATCTCGGTAACTGCAGAAAACTTCTGAGTAAGTTCCTTCGAGATACGAATGACATTGAGAGGTTTAGATTTTCGTCTAAAGTATACAATGAATGGGCCTTTGGAGCCTTCATGGTATTCTTTTGGACGAAAATCCTGTTTTTCGTCAATGTCCTCATCTTCGGAACTTCCAACTTCATATACAGAAGTTTCTTCCTCAACTTCAGCTTCATCTTCCTGCTCTTCAGGAGGAGGATCGGTATCGGAAATATTCAATAGCGTCGATGGGGGATCCTTCCCGCCCTCAGCCATATCAAAAAAATCGGTCAACTGTTCGATATGAACAGAATATAATGATAATCAAAATAAATAAATAAGTGAAAAAAATATTTTTTATAGGGTTATGATGCGAATATTAAATTCAATTTATTTTATGTTAAATAAAATGATAAAATGAAAAAAAAATTCCAATAAAAGTTCAACGGTATATAAGAAATAATGATCACCCCTAATGCCAACGTTTGCCGATTTGGTTAACACAAAGTTGAACAATGGTGTAAATCGTGCACAGAAGGTAGAAGGAATGATAGGGAAACAAAAGAAAAATAAATTTCTACTTGCCGCGGCTGTGTGGCGTGTGTGATGAATGTGTCTGATTTGGATCCTCAGCGCGCACCACTTTAAACTTCGCTCCACTCGCAAGCGCAACCGGTGAAAAAGAACACTATTATTCGATGTGAAAAAAACACCTTTGTTGGATCGATTAAAAACTTGTCCGATCTGCTTGCGAGTTGTCGAACCAAAAAAGTACACGTACGTAGAAAAGTATGTTATTCTTCAAACATATCCAAAATCAACAGATAACCTAATGGAATCCTACGTCAACTATGCGGTCGTGTCTCGGACACAACCCTCCTGTGACTTTTTTTATACCGTTCTGAATCATATTTCGGACAATATCTTGATATGCTTAATGCACTGATGATATAACTATCAAATAAATATCAAAATTGCTTCTTTAGAGTAATCCCTTGGTTTCACTATCATTTTACATGAGTGCTACATTTGAATTAACATAATCGGCAAAAATCTATCAACACTACTCACTATCGTTTGTGTTTGACGTTTGCTTTTCATAAATATTTAAAATTCTCCCGTGTTTCATCAGTCCTCATCATCGTTAACAGTTTACTGTGATTGCTTGGTAAGTGTTCCGCAGTTGAATATAAAATCTAATCGAGTGTAGTGTAATTTTCGTCCAAAAAATTACAAAATAAGGAGTCCGAAATTTGAATTTAATCTATCCGAAATTTGATTTAGTGTCCGAAGTTTGATTCTTATTCGCTTCATTTTAAAAGCATTTTATTCGATGATTTTTTTATGTTTTCAATCAAATAGGTACCAAAGTAGAAAGCTTAAAAGCATATTGAACTAATTTATTTAAAAAATCAACCAAATCATACCTGTGCATATAGTTTAGATCTGTTTTCTGCATCATATGCCTTAAGCGTCCGAAATATGTTTCAGAACGGTATAGTGTTTCAAAGAAAAAAAAATTAAGATTTGAATTTTTCGTCTAATGCACCATTTATTTTATTCAAAAATTGCAGGATGTTACACAGTAGATCCTAAACAGTATTTTTACAGTGAAAAATTTATCAACTTGTTGCATTTTCAACGAATTTAAACAGAATTTTCTGTCGGCGCTCTAAAATCGTGGTTTTGTTATATAAAAATGACTCCTAAATTAATATTGTACATTTTTGTAGCCCAGAAAAAAAGGAATATTACCAGATATTTTTAGAAGTTTTTGTTAAGTAAAATATTGAAATAATATTCTAAGTGTAGCGAAGAAAATATTTTTCATTGTTAGCAATATAGTTGCCACGACCCGTAAAAAGGTTATACGATTCAGAAACAATGGTTCTTATTTGGATAATAGAGAACATGAAAATCCCCGAAAAATTTCAAGACACACATTTGGAAGCTTCAACCGTCTGAAATAATTGATTAGTGGCAAACACGAACCAAATGGGATAATAGACACGATAAGATAAATTTAGAACAACACAACACCACACCACATGTTCATGGATCTGTCATGAATTATCTAGAAATAGTGAAACCAGCAAAAATATGCTGAAGTTTATGGCACGAATGCTGTAAGTGAACACAGGAGAGGCCCAAAGTCTTGAGAATTAACCAAGTGACAGGTTAGAATTATTCAAAAAAGCTCAACGTTTAGGTATCAATTGAATTAACGCGAAAGAACTTGATTAACCGAATTTTCATCAGGGAAGGTCTACTGAAACGCAACAGAATCAACCCATTTATGATGCAAATAGTCCCGGATTACAATATATGGGTGAAATACATGAATTTCACTCGTTAACTGCCATGGGGTAAACGTGGTGAACCACAAATAACTTCAAAGCCAGGATTGACACCAAATAAGCTGTGAATGATGTGATTGGAAGGACTGTTCATTATGAAGTGTTACCACATAACCTAACGATTATCTCAGAGCTCTACTGCTCACAACTGGATAGATTACACAAATCGATTAAGAAAATACGATCAGAATTGATCAACTGGAAAGGCGTCGACATCCACCATGACAACGCGAGACCACACACACCTTTAATGTCGTGTCATAAATTTGGAAACCTTGGTTAGGGAATTTTAATGCATCCACCGTAGAGCGCGGGCCTTGCGCCGTCTGACTACCATTTGTCGCGATCTCTGAGCAACACTCTTGATGAAAAAATACCATCGATGAACTTCAGAAGCTCCACACGAATGGAATAACGATATTTTCCGAAAAATACATAGCGAAAGTTATGGACAGTAAACGACATAACATTCTTGATTGAGATTTTTTCTCCTACAAAGAAAACCTTTTATATATTATTTTGTTCAAAAATTGAACACAAACCGTGAATAACCTATGCTGCCGTTCTACGCATAGTTGTCACATGTTCCAAAAACAGCAACTGAGCGAAACACAATCAAAGTTTTCTAGCATATTTGTCTACCAGAAGCTTTGAGCATTTCACAGGGTTTTTTATAAGCAGTAAACTATTGTTTGATTAAATGTGAAGAGTACCCCTCACTTGAGTCAATCAAGCTTGATTACGATTTAAAAATACATGGTGGGACAGTTATGCAATATTAACATGGGACAATTGAGCTCGATGTTGTTTTTTTTAAATACTGGGAACAAACAATAAGTTTTTTGTTGGTTCTCCGAAAGATTATGCATAAAAACATGGTTTTATGAAAAAGGAAGTGATCTGCAACACCTTTACAGAATATAAATCTCATTGTCATCAGGCATTCGCTAACAAGATGTACACGTGTTCTGTAAACCTTTTTTTGTATTTGTTTGAGAATTAGTTTGTTATACCAGAAATAAGTGCATTAGCCCTGTTAAAAGCATGACATACAATTTTTGTACTTGAACCGATTGAACGTTGTCAGTCAATTTGATATTTGCGGTAGCGAAATTGATCTTCGTTCGAAAGTGGAAATGGATTCTAATGTGATAAAACGCACTCCTATATCGTCTTCTATCTATATAAATAAAAATGGATCGCCGAATGCAGCAAAACTCGAGAAAGGAGTTGTCCGATTTCAGTTCTGCGATTGGACCCATGAATGTGCACTTAATAAAAAAAACGTAGATGTGATAACGAAAAATAAATTTTGGGCGGGACGAAGTTTGCCGGTCAGCTAGTTTTATTATAAAAAGAGACCTAGACTATCAACTTGTGGTGAGATAGTTATACATATTTTGTGAAATTCACGAAAAAAAATAACGTTCACTTAAGGTGTCCATCTTTACCATTCTTCCCCTACATATACATTCCTAGAGAGCGAAGATCAACTTAATTCTCGAAATGAATGGCGCTCAGGGTTTTTTAGTCTAGTCATCATCATTCGATGTGGAAACATTTGGCTAATAATTCTAGCAATTTGTTCTCATGGTATTTATTTTTCAGTTTCCTTTCATATAACAGCTTTCATTTTTCGTTGCTCGCCTAAAAGCCTTTGTTTTTTTTTTTGAATGTAAACCCCAAATTTGCCCTCGGAAAAAGAAATTGCTTGAAAAATATTGTAGATATTCTGCTACGTTAACTGCAATTATTTCGAAGCTAAACTCTTATGCAGTAAATGAAATGTGAGAAGGGTCCATATTTGGCTGATGATGGATTGCTGCCTCTGCCTCCACGGACAAGCTTTCCAATTTGTCTAATAACTTGCTTGATTACGAATAATACTCCGGTAGGATGTCTGCGGTAATCCGAGAAGCGATGCTGACTGCAGGTTTTTTCCATTACTTTACATAATTGATTGCACCTTCAAAGGTTAAGTACGAATAACCGCTACAAGTAGACAGAATATGGCAAAAGGTACGAGCGGGAATGTCTGAATAACCTAGGTAACAAGAAGGAGAAAAAAAAGATTTACTTAGGGACAAAGTAACATTTTCATGCTATTAATTTATTCATCCAGCGTATTTTACTGAAATGGAGAAGGGCGCATCTCACGGTGTTTAAATTATTCGTGGGCTTCTTTTTTTCTGCCTTTTCTCTCTCTCTCTCCAATCAATGGGAAATTACAGCGGTAGAATTCAGTATTCAAAATTTGATTATCATTGCTTGATTGCTTTGCAAATACGTTCGATTTCGAGTGAAAGCCGAAATGCTTGTTCGCTATTCGCAAAGCTCACAAAGAGCAGTTCATCGCTCAAGCTTCCTGTGAGCTGTAAATCAGTGCAACAAGAGCAGCATGAAGAATTCAATAGCCAATAATGCGATCCCGTCTTTAACACACTCAACTCTCTTATTACAGTTCCCCCCGAGCGGGTGCTGATCCGTGACCAGTTGGGCACCGAACGAACGACGGTTGCCGGTCCCTATAGCGAAGGGGACGTTATTAAGTTGCGCTGTGATGTGTACGGTGGACGACCCACACCGGCGGTCAGCTGGTACCGGGATGGCGTTCCACTGGTGGCCGAAACCAAGTACATGCCCATGGGTAAGCATCTCCGCAGCGAGATTGCACTGGGACCACTGACCCGACAGGACCTGCATTCGAAACTGGTGTGCAAGGCCAATAACCATGTGCGGGCTAATCCGGTGGAGCAGTCCGTCCAAATTGATATGAACTGTAAGTCAATACACGCTGCCGGTATTTCCATATTAAAATATTAACTTGTACCAATCACTCGCAGTTGCTCCTCTGAATATAAGACTGATTGGTGCTCACCAACCATTATCGTCCGGTCATCGGTACGACCTGTTGTGCCAAAGTGCAGGTTCACGGCCTGCCGCCTCCATCACTTGGTTCCTGGACGGAATTCGGCTCGATAAGAGCAAAGAGACGGTAATTCCCCGTATTTCCAATTAAACACTATGTAGCCTGCTTATCGTACTTTTCATTTATGATACGTCTCTATCCCTCTTTTTCTTCTCACTCCATTAACAGACCTCGGCTGATGGTAATCAAACAACTAGTACCCTATCGATAAGCCTCAACCGTACCGATGCAGGCAAGTACCTGTCCTGCAAAGCGTACAACTCCTACGTGCCATCCGATGCGCTCGAGGACGGGTGGCAATTGGATATACAATGTAAGTATGGGTCGTTTGATGCTGCTGACAAAGTGCAGTGTTTCGTGTGGTGTAGAATTTATTGAAATACTTAAGGCTCTCATCACTTTGAATCTATCAAAAAGGTTGAGATGCCATTCGGTGCTCAGACAGTATGCAATGGTGAAAAATATGTTTTCGGGTGTGATACCCGACAAATTCATTCATCACTTCCTTTCGTTTGAGTCAAGTGGGGGAGATGAAAATTTGATAGTTTGGTTATTTGTTGTTTTTCGTTTGAACTCAAGATGAAATTGCTCCTCCGAAACGATCCATTGAGTACTCGAGGGGTCATATATTCGACTTCTACGACGTCTTATATCTGTGGCGCAGAGATTGATTTGGCTTGAATTTGCACATGATTTCACCGAAACTGAAATAGGTTAGAGATGGATGACTATAGCAGAATTCTCGCGTAACTTTTGAAAAGGTCCAATGTAACATTTTTGTCAACTCGAGAAAAACGAAGTTGAAGACCCGAACATTATTCCGCGAATTGTCTTAAAAGTTATCGATCTTTATCGCTCCTCTCACCACTAGCGAACAAGAATAGCTCTCCAAAACCAATCGTAGCTGTTGTTCCGTGATTTGAGTTTAAAGTTGATTCCAAGGAGCGAAAATGTTACATTGGACGTTTTGACTGCCCGCGTTTGCACATTGGACATATTACGTTGCACGATAAGAATTTGAAACTAACTACTAAACAACAATCCAAAAATCAGCATTTGGTTCTAAAGACAGATTATTATTGTTATCACCCGTTGAATTGAACTGAAATCGATTATAACTACTGTAAGAAACAAAAACTCAAAACGACCGAAGTACGACTTCGTGTTGTATTGACTACTTTGTTACTTCGGACGTTTCGGGCATCGGAGGAAAGTGGCGTCCGAAGTAACACCCGGGTGCTTAAAATCCGAATCTGTACATTGGTATTTTTTGTATCGGCGATAAAAAGATGAAGAAAATAGATACGTGAACGATTGTTTTTGTAATGCATTCAATGATTGAAGGCTAATAGCGTGCATCCATTAACTCGATTTGTTTACATTTGTTACGTAGGACCTTTTCAAAAGTTACGCGAGAATTGCAGAAGATGAAGTTCTAAGCATCTCAAGAATTCTCGAATTTTGAATATATATATATATATATATATATATAAATTAGGCTGTCATAAAAGTTCTGCGAGGTGTCGTTGTAAGCGCGTAGTTCTAGTTGTATTCATTGTATCGAGTCATACTATAGCTTGTTGGAAAGGTTTTTTATAGTCCTTGACAGTGTTTTGTTTGGTTAAGTCGTTCGTGAGTTATAGTGTCGCAAATATGGAGCAAAATAAAGAGAAAATCCGACATATTTTACAGTACTACTATGACAAAGGCAAAAATACATCTCAAGCTGCCGATAAAATTTGTGCAGTTTATGGACCCGATACAGTTTCCATTTCCACCGCACAACGATGGTTTCAACGTTTTCGTTCTGGTGTAGAGGTCATCAAAGATGCGCCACGCTCCGGAAGGCCTGTCGTCGAAAATTGCGACAAAATCGCTGAATTAGCCGAGAAAGACCGGCATAGTAGCAGCCGTAGCATCGGCCAAGAGCTGGGGATAAGTCATAAAACCGTTATTAACCATTTGAAGAAGCTTGGACTCACAAAGAAGCTCGATGTATGGGTACCACACACGTTGACGCAAAAAAACATCTTTGACCGTATCGACGCATGTAAATCGCTGCTGAATCGTAACAAAATCGACCCGTTTCTGAAGCGGATGGTGACTGGCGATGAAAAGTGGGTCACTTACGACAACGTGAAGCTCAAACGGTCGTGGTCGAAGCCCTCTGAAGCGGCTCAGACGGTGGCCAAGTCCTCATTAACGGCCAGGAAGGTTCTGCTGTGTGTTTGGTGGAATTGTCAAAGAATAATCTATTATGAGCTGCTTCCCTATGGCCAAACGCTCAATTCGGACCTGTACTGCCAACAACTGGACCGCTTGAAGGTAGCACTCATGAAGAAGAGGCCATCTTTGATAAACAGAGGCCGCATTGTCTTCCATCAGGACAACGCCAGGCCACACACTTCTTTGGTGACGCGCCAGAAGCTCCGGGAGCTCGGAGGGGAGGTTCTTTTGCATCCGCCGTATAGTCCGGACCTTGCACCAAGTGACTACCACCTGTTTTTGTCCATGGCGAAAGAGCTAGGTAGTCAGAAGTTAGCCATAAAAGAGGCCTGTGAAAATTGGCTATCCGAGTTTTTTTGCCAATAAGGAAGCGAGCTTCTATAACAGGGGTATTATGAAGTTGGAATCTCGTTGGAAACAAGTCATCGAACAAAACGGCGCATATTTGACTTAAAACAGATGATTGTAACTAATTTTATGAACAAATGAAAATTCAAAAAAAATACCGCAGGACTTTTTTGACAGCCTAATATATATAAATGGAGTGATATATGTTTGTCTGATTCTTATAGACTCGGAAACTACTGAACCGATCGACATGAAAATTGGTATGTAGGGGCTTTTGGGGCCGGGGAAGGTTTTAGTGATAGTTCGAGACCCCTCCCCCCTTTCTAAGGGGGGGCTGCCATACAAATGAAACACAAATTTCTGCATTACTCGAGAATTAAGAATTAATCAAGCAAACGAAACCAAATTTGGCATGTGAAGGTTTTAGGGTGTAATAAATGTTTCTATGATAGTTAGACACTCCACCCCTCACTCAAAAGGGGGGGGGGTGGCTGCCATATAAATGAAACATTAATTTCTGCATTACTCGGAAATTAATCAATCTCACGAAACCAAAGTTGGCATGTGAAGGTTTTAGGGTGTGATAAATGTTTCTATGATAGTTAGATACTCCTCACCCCACTCAAAGGGGCGGGGGGGAGGATGGTGGTGCTGCCATACAAATGAAACATTAATTTCTGCATTACTCGGAAATTGATCAAGCAAACCAAATTTGGCATGTGAAGGTTTTAGGGTGCAATAAATGTTTCTATGATGGTTAGACACTCCTCCCCCCACTCAAAGGGGGGGCTGCCATACAAATGAAACACAAATGGTTCTTTGGTGGTCAGACACTCCACTGCCTTCTCTAAAGGGGCGGGGGGGGGTGTGGTTCTATGGGGCGCTGCCATACAAATGAAACACAAATTCCTGCATTACTCGAGAATTAATCAAGCAAACGAAACCAAATTTGACATGTGAAGGCTTTAGGGTGCAATAAATGTTCTTATGGTGAATAGATACTCCTCCCCTCTCTCTAAGGGGGGGCTGCCATACAAATGAAACACAAACTTCTGCATAACACGAGAAACAATCAAGCAAATTGAGCCAAATTTGGGATGTGAGGATTTTTGGGTAAGAGAAATGTTTCTATGATGGTATGGCACCCCTCCCTCCTCTGGAATGGAGAGTGGTCTCATAAAAATAACACACATATTTCAACCAAACATATTCCAACCAAACATGACAATTGAAAATTTTCGGAAATCTCTGGAAAAAAAATGGAAATGGAAAAGTTCGAAAAATTCAATTCGCATATGTTCTACAGTTACATATTGGCAAGTGTTATTAGTCCATTTGATGTTTGCGCTAACGAAATTGATCTTCGTTCGAAAGTGGAAATGGATTTTAATGTGATAAAACGCACTCCTATATCATCTTCTATCTATACAAATAAATATGGATCGCCGAATGTGTTGATAAGAGCAAAACTCATATTTTCTGTATCAAACATTTATTCCATGTAACGTAGAAATATATTATTTGTAAGTGGTTGAAAAATCTTGAACGAGAATTGTGTCTGAAAATAATTTTATTTTATAATGACGAGTTTTGCTAGAAGTACTAGGAATTTCACAGTAAAAGGTAATTTATAAGGGTAGATTGTAAGATCAATCAATGAACAGTTCTGCGATTGGACCCACAAACGTGGGCTTAATAAGAAAACGTGGATGTGGTAACGAAAAATAAATTTTGGGCGAGACGAAGTTTGCCTGGTCAGCTAGTTAAGAATAAATGTCCACCACGGCGTATTTGAAAACGCAGCGGACAATAGATTTTACCCATTAATCGAAAAAGATCCGTATTTTTTTTATTTGCGCCTTAGAGTTCACAGTACCCGTTTTTGAACTCTTGTCAACAATGGAAGTTTGAGTGAATTTTCTGTGAACAATACTAACTTTATTTTAATATATTTTTTTTGTGATTTTTCGAGGTGTAGAGATTAAATAGACCCTACCAGTTTATGTCATTTTTGAAAGGCATCTACTTTTTTACATCACGTTTAGAAAGATATATATTCGAAGGGATTTTCTTACTTTAGGAAATGCAAACCACTTTTTCGCAGCTAGTGTATTTTTACTAACGGCTCAAAACTGTAAATTCACAAAATTAGTTTTTTTACAATACAGAAATATACAGAGGCTCACATGAGTAGTTTTATATTTTCTACACTTTCTGAATCCTTTCCTCTGATTTCAAATACCTCCTTTATCTCCATAAATTCTGTAATTTATAATAAAAATACTCTTGAACTTACTCTCTCTGTTACCATTACACTTACGCTTCTCTGTATATACGCTTTCAAATTCATATCTTATTCTCAAAATTCAATCAACTTTTCTAAACTAATTATAAATTAACTTTTCTCCAATAATCGAACTATTCACATCTATTCAAATCAAATTTTATTGTCTCTTTAACACAATAGTGGTTTGTTGTCAATTTGTCAATAACAACGATAATCATCAAGGCTACTCCTATCAAGGTAGTACGATTAGGACAAACAGCTCATCGGTGCCTCAACAATATTTTTTTTTCGTTTTAGAAATATACATATTTTTTTAAGTTTCTCTTGTCGGTTTGGCCGAATATATAGATATTATATTTTGAAACAGGAAGGCACACTCTTCTGATTTTATATACGGTGTACCAGCCGGTCCGGTCCAGTGATTCAAAAGTTATGAAAAAAATATTGTTTTGAAAAAAGGGTAACTTTGATTTCTTTAACCATCGGTTAACTTTGAAAATTCATAATTTAACAACGAAAAAAAAACACAAACGTATAGACTTTTGTCGAAGACGTCAACCTTTTATAGTTTCCAGAATATATGGCATTTCTGTATGGGGACTACTGAAAAAAAAATAATCCGTATATAATTCGTGTCATTTTTGTATATAAATATTCGCGTTTGACATGTTCTTGTTCTTGTTCATATACAAGTCGGACTCGATTATCCGGAGTATTGATTTTTTTTACACTCCGGATAATCGAGTCATAAAAAAACGAACTTTCTCTCGGTAAACGTAATATAATTATGATTTGCACTTATTTATTAAAGGGTTTTATCTAGGTTGACCCGTTGGTATGTTTGTGTTTGTGTAACTTCGTATTTTTGTAACTTTGTAACTTTGTCTGTAGCGCTTTTCCACTTTAATAGAAATTTAACCCCCTTCCTGTTGACCGTTTGATCTGAAATTTGGAACACATCTTTATTCTTGGTGTCATTATAAAACTACGTATTCCATGATTTTGAAAATTCAAGATGGCGGCCCCACAAAATGGCGGATTATGTACATATTTTCTCGAAATACCATCAATGGGGGTATTCCCAAAACCCCATCAATATGGGTATCGAATGAAAGGGCTTGACCAGTAGAACACAATTATTTATGGAAAATGTACATCAAAGATGGCGACCGCTACAAAATGGCGAATTACAATTTTTTTCAGAACCTCATCAATATGGGTATCAAATGAAAGGGATTGACTAGTAGAACACAGTTATTTATGAAAAATGCAAATCCAAAATGGCCGCCACCACAAAATGGCCCCATAAATATTTTTTTTTCAAAACCTCATCAATATGGGTATCAAAAGGAAGTTCTCGACAAGTAGAACATAGCAGATAATGTAAAATCCAATTTCAAGATGGTCGCAGTCCCCAAACAACGATTACTTATTTAATGGTTTCATTCAGCTTGACCTGTTCCTATGTATGTTTGAATGGTTGTAGGGTTGTCCCACATTAATAGAAAATTGACCCCGTTCCTGTTAACTGATTGATCTGAAATTTGGAACATGCATTTAATTCTACTGTCATTGTAAAACTGCGTATTTCATAAACTAGAATAATTCAATTTAGCCGTCGTTAAAAAATTGCAAGAGCAAGCTGAATTGAACCATTTAAAAGTAGTTGTTTATTTGGGAACTGCAGTCATCTTGGATTTAGATTTAGTATTATCTACTGTATTCTACCATATATTGATACCTATATTGAAGGGGTTGTGAAAAAAATATATATGGCGCCATCTTGTGGTGGCGGCCATTTTGGATTTGCATTCTCATAAATAACTGTGTTCTACTAGTTAATCCCTTTCATTTGATACCCATATTGATGTGGTTCTGAGAAAATATGTAATCTTCTACTAGTCAAGCCCTTTCGTTTTATACCCATATTAGCTATTCAATATATGTGCACCCAAGGCCGACTAATCAGGGTGTTCGGGTTCGATTCCCGTTCTGGCCGGGGGATTTTTCGTCAAAGAAATTTCCTTCGACTTGCACTGTGGTCACGCGTATTCTCTAGAGCTTGCATCTCGGAATACATTCAATGTATGTTATTTGGCTTAAGAAATCTCAACTAAGCATTAATAAATGACGCTTATTAATGCATACGCTGAGACGGCAAAAGTTCTACAGGGAACGTTAACGCCATTCAAGAAGAAGCTTTTTAATATGGAATTATTATACAAATTATTCAAAATCTCCGAAAATCAAAAATAAAATACTCCGGATAATCGAGTCTAAAATTCCGGATAATCGAGTCCGACCTGTATTACAGAAACTATGAAAGCTGGAATGTTGACATCTTAGACAAAAGTCCATGTTTGATAAGACCTAAAATTTTTTCGAACATACTATATCGCTATCTAGACTAAAAAAAAAGAATTACTTGTATTTTTGCAAATAAAACATGAAAAAGTGGTTGTCAGAGAATTTTTTTCCTTGTAAAAGTGCCACTATTCCAATGTATAGATGATTTGTTGGTGACTGTATGGGCCAGTAATAATATTTTTTTTGAAAATTACATAAAATACGTTTTTGAGAAAAACTAATTTCAATTTTTAAAACATTTGTTTTGTCAGAGTAATATTTTTTTAAACTGTTTGTTTTTCTTTATGAAAATTTCAATAGTTTCCTACATTTAATTATTTGATCAACATTTTGTAGATATTATAGTTTTTTGAGCTAGAAATCTTTTGTAAAAAATTAAGAAAAAAAACATTGGCTATTTTCAAAAAGTATTCTTTTTTGTGGTTTTTTGCCTTTCAAGTACATAAAGTAGCTTAGATGTTCAATGTCTTTACACCAAAACGTTTCACTACAATCTGAGATGGTGCTTCCCACTTCTAAGACGTGCTGGCATGAAATTCGTCAACATCTTTATAAGTTTGATTATCTTTCTTATCTGAAATTATGTCTCACCGAAGTTGTTTAAAAGAAAGTTCCAGGCAGGATAAACGATACGGAAAAGAAATTATTTATAAATTGTTCGCTGATAGGGCAGTAGATTTCGTTCTCCGTCGAAAATACACTCCGTGTCGTACCATTAGATCACTCGATTTGTTTAGAGTTCCAGAGTTACACATCTCAGTTGGAAAGATGTTTACATATAGTGATATACATTCAAACAATTTAAACGCCGGTACTTCATAACTTCACAACCAGCCTTGGATAGGCACTTCGTACTGTATATCTCTCCGTTTACTGCAAGCTCCGTACTGTACGCGCAGAATTTCTGGTACAGTTTTCGATGAAGTGCTACTCTAATCTACTCCAAACTTTGATCGTTCGTCTAGAGAAATTACCTAGCGTATCAATTTGAATCGTTCACGGAGGTTTCGAGGATAAACTAGGTTTAAATTTGCCTGCAAACATTAAAACTTACTGCAATATTTGCATAATTTTTTTTTGTCAAAGCACCAAATTAGCCTTGTACAGAAATTATTTAAATTTTCAAAACTGTCTTTCGATTTTATGGTGCGAATTGAATTTTTTATCATCAAAGACGAAAGAGAATATTCCATTCAAACAAAAATTTCTCCGTATTCGAAGGCCCTAAAAAAACGTAATAGGAACCAAATGGAATCTGGTTGATAATATGATTTGGAATTGCTACTGATTCAGTTGTAAAAAAAAAATGTTAGTCCGCAAAATATTTGTGAATACAGAATTTGAGAATACCGAAATTGGTCAAGTTCGTTGATAAAATTTCAATATTTTTCGCTCCGCTCAGCGGACATCCTTATTCTAGGTATCGTAGGGGACTATAGGGTTTATAGATGATTACAGGAAATTAATTGATTCCAACACAATTTTCCCCTGAAGTTTTTAAATCAAATTAAAATTAAATTACAAATATATCTAAAAAATGTAAGCGAGTTTTGTGTCCAAAAAGAGAAAGATGTCCCAAGAAAATATTAACTCATTCCAGCAGTGTGCAGAACGAATCCAACCAGATGGTAGGGGAAAAGGGAGGAATTCGGACCACCTAAGCAAATCGCCTAATATTTCCAAACCAATACGGTCTAAATAAAAAATTTCACATTGTATACTGAGCTACACTTGTTTTCTCTCAATAAATAATGTTCAATCATTATATAAAGCTTCAATCTACCAAATATATCATAAAATAATGGCCTGCGTTGCTCTTTCAAGCTCCTCCTTCTTCCAACGTTGTCTGTCCATCCTCTTCTTGTAATTCAGCGGCATCTGGAATCAATTAGACCAAAGAAAAGTCTCAAACCTGTAGGACCAATTCACCCCACAGAGACGTGGCCATGTCACCCCACACAACACGCAAAAATTAAAATGCAATTAATTTCATTTATTGTTATCAAACTTACAGTTTCGCTACATCAAATTGTTCCTCTTCTGAAGGCGAACATAACTTTACTGCACAATACACGAAAAGTTTGTTTAATCAGCGGGAAAACCCTTAAAACCACGATTGGAAAACTCACATTTTTTGACGCTCAAAATACTTGATGTATTATATTTATGCTACCGTTTCCCTCTACTTGTGAAGTTTTACCAAAGTGTTTTTACTTCAGGTACATACGGTTCAACAATAGAGGAAAATGACATTATAGAAAATCCAAGTTGAGCCGTAATTTTTGAGATAAAGGGGTGGTCCAAATCACCACATATGACCAAATCACCCCGTGTTACCCTACATTAAGCAGCAGATAAGATTTAGATTTCAGCATTCACTCTCGAGGCTCCGTTTCAATTTGCGTATATCAATTATGCCAGAAGTAGCTTATACAGAGGACATTTGTGTAGCACCACACTCGCCAATGCATTGGTTGAGGCGAACGGCTCGCAGATGTATCCTTCGCACTGATGCAGCGTGCAGCGAGATTTCAGCTCCTCCACCACCACCACCAGTAATTTAATGCGCGCATTCGATTTTCAGTATGATTTCACCGCAGCGAAATAGTAATAAACGTAATCATCCGGAAAGCACCCACGCTGAAATGAAATGTTTCGTGTTTTTGTGTGTACCCGCAATTACAGATGTTCCTGACGCGTTCGTACGGCTGGGCAGCTCGCTGGACCCGGACTCGATCCGCGAGGGGACGGACGTCTATTTCGACTGTATTGTGACAGCCCATCCCGCTGTCTATAAAGTTGAATGGAAGCATAACGTAAGTTCAAAGGGACCGGCCCGACTGCGCGATACTAATGGATATACCGTATCGATTCCTTCTCGTCCTTTTGTCAAATGTTTTTTTTGTTTTGTTTGTTTTATCTCGAACAACGGAACCTGTTAATTACAGAACAAAACCCTGCCGCACAACATATCGCAGGGCGTCATCATAAGCAACCACTCGTTGGTGCTGCAGGGGGTTTCCCGGACCACGGCCGGAAATTATTCGTGCGTTGGGTTCAACGCGGAAGGCGAGGGCAGCAGTGCCGCGTTCGAGCTGAATGTGATGTGTAAGTGAATAATGCAATTTTTCATCTTTTTGTTTCGGGATTGGTCGCCACGGGGACCGCCGGCTTGCATGCTGAAATCCTTTACCCATTTCTTTTTCTGTTTTCTGTTTTCGGTTAATTATGATTTTAATATGTCCTCCACCTACTACACACGTGTGCGACTTAAAATTGCGTGTATGCCATTACATTGAATTTGAATCAACGACGCAAAAGATGTTTCGAACGTATCGACAACTAATTGTCCCTTTCTCCTTTTTTTGTTCCCACAGATGCGCCAACATGTGCTCCAAATCAGCAGCGAGTGTACGGCGTGGCAAAGCAGGAAAATGCTGAGATCCGGTGCATCGTTGATGCCAATCCCCCCGACGTAGAGTTCAAATGGACGTTTAATAATTCCGCCGAGAGTATCGATGTTCAAGCGAGCCATATTTCACGACTAGGTAATTCAGTGTGCCGAAGGGCAACCGTTAGCAGTGTCAGTTTTGGCACGGTAGGAATTATGGCCTGCATGGGGAACGACGAAAAATTATTTTTTTTGGTTCCTTTTGGTTCACGACAGAAATTGTTGCAATTTATATTCTGTGAGCTGTACGCTGTACACACATGAACTTTCTACCAATGAAAAAAGAGAGTAAAATGTTCAAAGATTGACCACACAGATGGTTTTTAATTGATCAAGCTGCTGCGTATGTTTCAAATTTCGGTTTTTTAACGTAGTTCAGAATCAACTGACCAGTCACCTAAACTATTTGTTTTCTTCTTCTTCTTAGATGGCACTAACGTTCCTATCAGTGTTTGCCGATTGACCGTTTCGCTGAATAGTTCGCTTCCGTCTCGAAATCATTTACCCCAGTGTAATTCTTTTGCTTGTACAAGCTACAAATCATGACACAAAAGAGAACGATACAACTCGGCTTCGGTTCGCACTTATACACGAGTAAGCAAACCAAAACCGTCATGATCGGTTACAGAGCAGAAAGTTTATATTCATCTTTGCCTCTAACTCATTACATGTCGAACCTCTCCATGCATCATGAAGCAACGGGATCATACGGACTACGCAAAGCGAAAGATTCATATTCATTTACAGCAACAAATCCTGACCCATAAGTGTCAGAGAATGCAAACAATTCGAATATTTGGCTACACTGAGTGGAATTTTTAGTACATATTACTAATTTTTTAGTAAATAGTACCAATTCGTTAGTCATTTTCTACCGTACTAATTATTCGTACATTCTACGCGTAAACATTAGTAAATGTTAATGTCAAAAAATGTAGCAGAATGTCGGTTCGAAATCGATCCAACGTTGGCCTGAAAGTATTATTTATTTATATCGGGTTAAGCCCGTACTGTTTTTGTTGTATTTTCAGTTTTTGTAATAATGGCGATGAAAAAAGATTGTTTTATTGATTTATTTCCATCAAATAAATTTTGAATATGCGAAATGTCATTGTTTAACCTAAAACACTTAATGCGAATGTACTGGATGGCGGCGGTCCGAGACTCTTCTTTCTTTTGGAGTCATAATTTGAGAGTGGATTGGTTTTCATGCTCGAAGGATTTTACTGCTGAGTGATTGGTAGATTGAGATGGGACATTTGCTTTGATTTTTTTGTTGCAGTGCTGTCTGAAGAGTATGTTTAGTACAAAAATTGGACTGCGCAGCATTTGTGCAACGAATGGTGCGAATCCAATCCAATCCAATGGTCCAATCCGTCCAGACCTACAAGTAAAATAAAAAAGTGATTTGATCTCATTTTAATCCTAGTTACGTTAGAAATGTAACCTGGTTTATGCTTATGGTTGGAATGGTGTGAGCGCCATTTCCACTGTGATGTGGCGCAACCGCCATTCCCCTTATTATGTGACGTAATTTGAATCTGATGCGGATGTGATTTTCGATCCGTTCTGATGGCATAGAATGAACGAGAAGGGACAACAAATTTCAAATAACAACATCAATCAAGGGATAAAACATTTTGACGATGTTCACTTACCTCACTTGCTCAATGTCTCTTTCGGATGAATTGAAACTGAGTGTTGATCGAAGGGTAAACGTTGGATTGGTGAACAGCCGCACTCTTCTAAAATCACCATCTAAACGCATCTCATAACAAAACTTTACATCGGGTAATTTCGGACGGCATTATCTTATTCAACACGGATGTTTTCAATTGCATTTTGGATTTCCCAAAGTTGTTACAATCGGGTTCTCAACTACGTTAGCCCGATCGACACATGCTACAAAGACGGAAAATGTGTAGAACTCTTCTCCCTGAGGCTACCTCACGCTTCGCCCAACGGTGGCATGTTGTAGAAAATATTTAGAAATATATTTTCCCATAATTTGATGGATGAACGCCAATCGGTTGTGGAAACAGCGATTAAAATTTGCCGTTTCCACAACAAACTGGCGTTGATAACATAGCTTAAATAAAACTTCATTTTTTCAAAAATCGAGCCGCTGGCAATGTTTTTCCATCAATTGTACACAATTTGTACAGTTCAGATTTTCGTAATGTACGCGTATGCTGATTATACATGCAATTTTGCGAAAAGTCTCGTAGTGAAAATTCTTCCCTCTGGCGCTTGCGTCATTTTGCGAGATTACGGCAGATGCTGATTGGTGACTTGATAGCATTTCTCCTGTTTGATTTTCGCGGTATGGTCCAGCGATGGCCCGCATGACATGATTGTGCGATCCCTTTATCTCGAATATCTCGTTATAACCTTATATCAAGCTTTCTTCAAATTATTCATCGTAACCACTTCTGCTCCAGCAATATCGGCTCTGTAAATGAGCGATTAATATAAGTCTATTGCATGAAGTATACGATTTGTTTACCTTAACACATTGACTATGTTCTTAATATCAGTTCAAGTGAATCCAGTTGTATACCTCATGATCAATTTTGTTATAATTGGTCAAGCTATTCACATAGTCCCGGAATAACAAGGTTTCCGAAAAGCATGTTCCAAGTTGTCTCATCAATTTGTTAATCCCTGCACAATAACACATTCGTTCTGCTATGAGCCATCGATTTCCGGGAGGAACCGGTTGGTCATTTTGGAATATCATACATGGGGCACGTTCCTTCGCAGCATCTATTGGACACTTAGTTCGACACTAGTTTATTTCATCCGTCTTGAAAGCAACAATCAAAGATATTAGACAAATACTTGACACTTCGAACATCCAGCCAATTCTGGTTCACTGGTAAGAAAAATGAAACACCTCGTGCAAGCAGTATCTTTTCTGTAGCGAGTAGAACCACCAAGAAAACACACTTCGATAGTTTGACCTCCAAGTTGCTGAATTCATCGAGATTTACCTTTAGCTTGATGATTTGTTATATATCATGTTTAGTTCCGTTGCATCGCTTCGGTAAATGGATGTTCTCCGGATCCACTTCCACTTGATTTCCTATTTGTATTCTACTCAAAGTAGTTCGTCATGTTTTGCATCAAGATACACAAATTAATTGTTGCATCCCATCCTGAGCTGTGATCATTCCATAATATCTACAGTGTATTTGTTGTCCATATTTTGACTGGGGTTCAAAGCAACATTACGGTCAAGCTTCTCTGGAAACAGCTTCAGAACAAATGGGATTTGAGTAGCACTTTTTGTTTACGAAACAGTTCGATGCACAAAATCTGAAAGAAAGAAGAGAGGTTAACTGTGATGAAATGTTTGCCACATTCAATACATTGAATCAAATATTCATTTCTTTCCGACGCATTAAGAAGAATGTGATTCTTATATGTTTTCAATTATATAAGGATGATACAAAAAGCTTACCTTCGAATTGCATCGCTTCCACAATAGAAATAACGGGTCTGATCACGAACATCACTGTCAAAAACGCTTTCACGTCACCTACACTACACTTAATCTTTTTGTTTCTATCATCATTGTCACGGACAGTTGCGTGTAAAAATAAACTCCGTGAAGTGAAAGAGTTCGTTCACGTTTATAAGAGACATGTCAGTTGCATAATTTCGGGCGTTTGAACGTTATGTCGGTTGCATAATTTCGGACGTTTGAACGTCATGTAGGTAAAATTAATAAGTGTATGAGATAATATTCCATTTAATTGAACGTATGTTTTACAATGACAAGTTTCCGATTATATCTCGATGATTCGGTATTTCAATCCAACTCTTCGGACTCATTCCATGAATCATTTGCTTGGTGTGTTAGTTTGCTGAATCAAACGCTAGTTCAAAGATGAGGAGGAATATTTTTTTGCTCTTGAATAATGTAGTTGTTGAACATATGGGAATGTAATTTTATTTCTTCTTTCTATAAATTACTCTAGAGATAAAGCATGACTATTATGAGTTTAATAATCGATATCTCGCATACTCTTGTACTCAGCTCTGTCTTACTCGTTTGAATAGTGAGAAGTATTTAGTATAGGTTTCTACAATTTTGATTAATAATAATATCTACTATATCTCAGAATAAATTCGAATTTATCCATCTCATGATCAGTATAATCTGAGCTACTCCCATATGGGATTCTGAAGCTTAATCCTCTTATCCTCCCCATTCTCGTGTAATTTGATAAAGGGTGTGTCACATCAAATTGCATCACGGAAAAAACGCTGTAGAAATTTAATTTTTAGGAATTATATCTTCAGCTTTCGCTTATAATCAGATAAGAGTGTATAGATCACGTTGGCCATGCTTCACTGTCAATTTTTCGTAAATTTGGAAAAATGTCGTCGAACGAAAAAGAGCGTCGTGAATTAATCCTGTGCACTCATTTCGAGAATCCGGAGTTGTTACATCGGGACATCGGTAAGATGCTGGGAATCGTCCAATCCACGGTCAGCAGAGTACTAAAACGATACTTCGAGAACCTAACCATCGACCGGAAGGTGAAGAACGGCAAAAATGGATGCCCCGTCAGTGAAAAAGATCACAAGCGCGTAGTTAAGCAGTTTAGACGTGATCCGAGAAGTTCGGTTCGGGATGTCGCCAATAAGCTGAATTTGTCAAGTTCATTCGTCCAGCGGACCAAACAGCGGGATGGCCTGCGTACATACAAAGTTCAGAAGGCTCCTAACCGCGACGGAAGGCAAAACATGGTGGGGAAGACGCGAGCCCGGAAGCTGTACACCGAAATGCTGACGAAGCCGCATTGACTGGTAATGGACGACGAAACCTACGTCAAAGCGGACTTTCGTCAGCTGCCGGGCCTGTTGTTCTTCTCCGCAGAAGACAAATTCAGCGTTCCGGAGGAGATTCGCAAGCAGAAACTATCCAAGTTTGCCAAAAAGTACATGGTGTGGCAAGCGATCTGCTCTTGCGGAAAGCGGAGCGCCCCCTTCGTGCTGACCGGCACGGTAAACGGACAGGTTTACCTCAAGGAGTGCCTACAGAAGCGCTTACTACCACTATTGAAGCAGCACGAGGGCCCGACCATCTTCTGGCCGGATCTCGCTTCGTGCCACTATTCAAAGGACGTGTTGGAGTGGTACGAAGCCAACGGGGTCACCTTCGTGCCAAAGGAAATGAACCAGCCCAACGCGCCGGAGCTTCGCCCAATAGAGAAATATTGGGCGATTATGAAGCAGGCCCTCCGGAAGAACCCAAAAGTTGTCGGAGGCGGACTTCAAGAAAAAATGGATTTCTGTTCAAAAAAAAAACTACAACCTGACGTTGTACAGAACCTTATGGACGGGGTAAAGAGGAAGGTGCGAGCATACGGGCTTGGGCTCGAAGTATGAATAAAAAGAAAATGCCAAAAGTTGTTTAATAGTTTTTATTTTACTGTCTAAAATTTTCAAAAGGATCGGTCTACTGGGCGAATTTCTACAGCGTTTTTTCCGTGATGCAATTTGATGTGACACACCCTTTATACGGGGCATGAGATTTGATATAATTATTTAAACAGAAACTGGTCAGTAGTGTCGTTCAGAAGCATAATTTTCATTTGAAACATCTGATGAGTTTCAAGGAATTTGCCAAAAGCAGAAAATGATTCAGATTTTATTTGCACGGATATCAAGGAAAAAAAGACGGAAAAAGAACTAGAGAATAATTTAAAAATTATTAATTTAAAAGCTTTGCAATGATAGATTCATTTTTTTCTTATTTGAAACTTAAATATTCTTTCATTCAAAGTATGTCTTCAAAACAATATCGTTGGAAATATCTATTACGTAAAAACAAGAGATCAATGGACTTATTCGATGTAACTATCATCCTGATTCGGGTCTTGTCCACCGATTGCGAATGTTTGAGTTTTTTTAACCAGCTCTGCAATGTTGGAAAAACATTACAGTCATTATTTTATATTCAAAATATCAACAAATCAATATTATACATAATCAATCATAATGATCGTTTTGGGCCAGTGGCCTTCATTGCCATTTTATGGGGTGACAACTCTCTGTTAGTCTAATCCTTAAAATAGGAACAAAAAAATTCTATTCGTTTAGGACAATCGAAATTAGACCTTTCGCCATGTTTCAATCGGTCTACTGGAGCTACATTTTTAGTCCTCAATTACATCCCATAGCGCATTTATCGAATCCAAATAAACAAATTTACGTCCTCTGGATACGTCAGGATTTCGTTCTGAAAATGCCACCAAGCGAGTAAATTGCTGTTTGTTTATCTTTTCATACTTAAGAAACAAGACAAGATACAAAACGTTAGCAAAAAAGCTAAATAAATCCGAAATAAAACTTACTCCATTCCGCGTGACTAGCTTTCACCATCTAACACACAAGTGTCAAATATACTTCTTTTCCCCGTGACGTGACAGTATCGTGGTATTCATAATAACACCGAGTTCATCAAAGTTGTCACGGCGGATGGATTCTTACGGATTCTACACACACGGTGGCAGCCGTAATTACGGAGAAACATTTTATTTGCAAGTGGTTGAAAAATCTTGAACGAGAATTGTGTCTGGAATTTTATAGTAAAAGGTAATTTTAAAAGGTAGATTAGCAGATCAATCAACGAAAAATAAATTTTGGGCGGGACGAAGATTGCCGGGTCAGCTAGTGATCAAATAAAAGTCAGAAATACGTGTTTTTAGTAATTGAACTAGCTCCGTGTCTTCTAGTCTGATAGAGATTATACTAACGAGTTTGGGACCCAAATTACGCCCCTAATTGGAAGTCGCCACTAGAAGTCGACACTGTCGCACTGTCATCGCGAATAGCTAGAATGGGACGAAACAAATCGTTCATTTATAGATTCGCGTATGATTTTATACTTCTGGTACGATTTGCGTTTAAATGCCCCTCTAATTTACTCCAAATTTTGATAAATCGGCTAGAAAAAACGGCTGAACATATGAATATGAAACGTTCACAGATGTTTAGGGAATACACCAAGCTAAAAATTTGTCTGCAAATATTAGAATATATTTGCAGGATTACAGTGGATTACATTACATTTGCAGTAACAAATTATACTTGTGCAGAATTTATTGGAGTTTTCAAAACTGCCTTTCGATTTGCGGTGCGAAGGTTGTTTATTGAATTATTCATCATCAAAGACGAAGGGGTAATTTTTCATTCAAACTGAAATATCTCTGTGTGGGAAGGTCCTACAGGAACGTTCTTGGAACCAAATAAAAGCATCCCTTCGATATGCGTTGATTTTTCACGAAGTTACGGCATGTCAAAAATCACTCAAAATTTACGACTTCGCACTCTGTTCTTCTAATTTTTTTTGTCGAGTGTATTTTAAAATTTCGGTTTTTTTTAAGATTGTCTGGAGGGCCTTTTCTCGTTGATTCGTGCAAAACACCGGCGCTCAACCCCATTGCAATTCAGGAACAACTTGAAAATCTTTCGCAATACATGACCGTAGTACCGAATGCTTCCTATACAGCCGATACACAAGAACATCTTCTTGAGTTGATGGACTTGCTATTGCTAGTGAGAATGTGGATGATATGAATATTGAATTCGACTATGAGTACACCACCGATGAAGCGAAAACTTTCCTCGACAGAACAGAACAAAATTCGTTGATCTATTTTTTTTTCCACAATATATATTTTTATCAAGGCTCATATGGCGTTAGCCTCACGGGGCCGGGAGTTCAATACTTTGACAATTTTTCTTATTATCTATGTTAGTAATATGTAACCGATTACTCGCGGTTGGCTCGAGGTTAGTATTACAAGTGTTTTCGTAATTCGGATGTTGCTGTCTCCAATGCTCTGTACGTGTGCCCGACACGGGATACTTCCTATTGGGATGCAGCTGACCCTTAATCAGCAACGCCCCCCTAGTCAGTACCTCATATCTAGCGTGGTGCGTCTTTCTCGACTCGAGGAATCCAGGATAGAATGGTCACTAACTCGTTGATCTATATTGCTGGTTATATCATCAAAATGAGTCAGCGGGAAAGAACATGTCAGCAGTGTAACAATAGATTGTAGTCAGTAAAACACAACCTGGATTGTACGAGGGTCACTATTTATATTTCGGGAATAGAAACAAAAACAAATAGTTAAGCTGCGAATATATTTTTATTGTTTTTCAAAGTACTCGCCACGATGATCGATACACTTTTGCATGCGCTTAAACCAATTTTCAAAGCATTTTTTCCAATCGACACTAGCCTTTTTTTGAGCGATTGTCAAATTATATGGGATCCAACGTGAACATAATTTTCGCACAACTAAGTGTTCATGTAAAATCGCATATATGCTGGTGGAACTAATGCTTAGGGATGCCTCAATCTCACAATAGGTTACATGACGATCTTGCTTAATCATTTCGTGCACAGCATCGATGTTTTCTGGCACTACAGTCGATTTTGGACGACTTTCACGAAACTCGTCGGACAGCGAACTACGACCACGATTGAATTCACTATACCAGCGATACACAGTGGTTTTTGATGGAGCTTCATCGCCAAAAGTCAAATTAAGTTGATTGACGCACTCTTGTTGTGATAATCCACGTCGAAAGTCGTAAAAAATTATCGCACGAAAATGTTCACGATTCAGTTCAATTTTTTTGCCGAGACCAAACTTTCAACTAAATATAAAATAAACAAATAGCGTCCGTATGACAAAATGTTCTGAGTACGTATATCGTCAAAAATGTCAAACTTTACGATGGAACCGTCAGATGGACTCACATGACATCAGCGTTGCCAATTCCCGAAATATAAATAGTGACCCTCGTATCAACCATCTCTTTTTTCATATTTACGAGCTAGAGCTAACAACTCTCCCATCTGCATAGTGAATGATGAGACTTTCCATTTTTTCTTAGCAATGGAAATTATATTCCGAAATATGAAATCGCATTTGGGACCTAACGAAGCTAAATTGACAAATTGAGTGTTGTGCCGTTCACTTCATTCCATTGTAAAAAAAAACACATACATAAACTTTTATGTAATTCCTGCACATTTCCTTTAAACTAAATATCGTAATATTCATTAAATTCACTATTTCTAAATTCAATACAAATCCAACGCTATTTATTTTCATTGGCCACACCTCCTATTGTCTGATCTTGTCTTAGGCTTGCATGACACATTGTGTATCATTCAATATTGTCCGATATCCAAACACTGCACATTTAGAACGAGATATGATGGGAATCAAATAAAATACAAACTTGTATGAGGAGAAAATATATTTTGCTACACATTTTTTACATTTTACAAATCCAATGTAGATGAACTAAATTTTCGTTCCCATTTTCAATCTGCAATAGGAACCTCATCCGTGGTATCATACACACCGATGACCGAGTTGGACTACGGGACACTGCTTTGTGTAGCCACCAACCGGATTGGCAAACAGAGACAACCCTGTGTGTTTCATATCATCGCTGCAGGTAGGTACACAATCATATGTTGTTGTTACTTCTAGCTGATCCCATTTCCCATGAATCCGAAGTACTGGTATTTAACTAGAAAATAAAAGAAGTTGATCATACGTTACTACGCAACCGCATCGAATTCAACCCAAACAGCATGGAATGGAGCTCCGCGCGAGCTTTAATCATTGTCTGATAATTCGTTAGCTGGGAATGAGTACACCATGGCCCTAATACGCATTAATTACTAGCGATAAACAGGCCGCATAAAACCAATCGTAATCGCAAATCCTATCTTGTGAGCAGTAACAGCTAGCGAAGTAAATCATAAAACAGATTTTTTGATTGACGGAAGCCTAGGCGGAGACCGGAAAGATGATACCGTCAAGTTAGCAAAAGTAAAATGAAACTACCACCGGGAATGAGAGCTTCCCTGGTCGACCCCCGAATCTCATTTTTATCAGAGCGGAGATTTTTCTGCAGTGACGCTATTATAACCCCACGACCCCCAGACTTATCACAAGGTTACACATAAATAAAATAGACGATATATACCGACTAACGGCGGCCACATAAGAAGAAACATAAAACCGGTCGTAAATAAGTACCCAGTTGGATGGAAGCAGCTTCCTCCATCGTGCGAGGATGAGGCTGGCGTTTACACACTTCTTTCTTGCTTTACATTAATCACAATAAATAATTTACAGCGGAATAGAGGTCAAAATTATCATTCCGGAAGGCAATGAAGTCGGACAAAAATATGATTCTATTTGCAAACTGAACCGTGAAGTAACTTTTCACATACTTTCGAGAACACTTCCCCCGCGTATCCCATAAATAACGATTCAATAGACACATGATTACACGCGGGACAGAAGCGATTCGACCTTCCCAGAACCCAGCGAATGAATCATTCATAGCCCGAAGGAAGCTGTCTGCGTGAAATGGCATGCATAATAAAGTTTTGACAAGCAGATCTGGGCAAATTGGCAGAAATTAAGTCTTTTCTTATGCGGACACTTTGCACCACAGGTGGTCTGCCATGTTTGCTATAGGGTGATGTGTGATGTACCGAACAAGCAGTTGCTGGGCGTGATGAATTTTTATATACACTCTGTCCAACTTCTTCAAGACCAGGTGATGATCTTGCTGCTTTGTGTCATTGTAAACAAACATTGCTTCGATTTATATTCTAATGTGTAGGTTTTGGTGACTGCCATACACTGCATGATTTTCATATGTGTGTGTGCAAGCGCTGAGCGTAAACCAAAGGTTTTGTATTTTTCATGTGTCAAGTTTCTATAAGACCAGTTACATTTTCCGTTGTTTTTATTGTTTTGGTCAATTAAATCTGGCAAATACCGAGGGGAATATCCTCACGGAGAGAGAAGAAAGACAAATCGATACGTTTCACCAAGAAAATGTTGATATCAGAGGAAAATGGACGATTCCATCAAGTAGTGCTCAATTATTTGGCGAATCCTCAAGAATACGGTAAGGAGCGAGTTTCACGTAAATCAAAGCTCTCTGACCGGGATGAGCGGGAAATAGCTAAAACAGGTTCGAATACCTCAAAATCGCATGTGCAAATAAAGCAATATTTCAACTACCGTTATGAATCATATATCGGACAACATCATATTTCGGACACTTTGTTCTAAAATCTGCTTAATGCACTGATGATATAACTATAAAATTAATATCACAATTGCTTCTTTAGAGTAATCCCTTGGTTTCACTATCCTTTCATTTGAGAACTACATTTGAATTATAACATAATCGGCAAAAATCCGACAACACTACTCACTATCGTATGTGTTTGACGTTTGCTTAGCGTGAGCACTTAGAATTTACCCGAACATAAATATCTAAATTTCTCCCGTGTTTCATCAGTTCTCATCATCGTTAACAGTTTACTGTGATTGCTTGGTAAGTGTTTCGCAGTTGACTATAAAATATAGTCAAGTGTAATGTAATTTTCGTTCCGAAATTTGAATTCAAACAGTCCGAAATTTGATATAGTGTCCGAAGTTTGATTTTTATTCGCTTCATTTGAAAAGCATTTTATTCGATGATTTTTTTATGTTTTCGATCAAATAGGCACCAGAGTAGAAGGATAAGAAGCATATTGAACTAATTTATTAAAAAAATCAACCAAATAATACCTATGCATAAAGTTTAGATGTGTTTTCTGCATCATATGCCTCAAGCGTCCGAACGTCCGATTCAGAACGGTAGGTATTTGTCCAATTACAAACACAACTCGAGAAATGCTTGTACTACGTTTTTAAGGTAATATATATAGTTACAATTTGGTAAGAAAACGGAATTTTATTTGCTTTTATTTCAAGCACTTTTGCCCTTTTGCATTACTCTATGCAATTGAAATATTCAAAAATGGGACAAAATTTTTTCTCGATTTTTTACGAAAAATTATAACTCAAGAACTACAATACCTACACAATTCTGATCAGAAGATGAAATGTGGAAAAACGTTCAAATTTTCATAAAAAATACTAAAATTTAAAAATAGTAGAATCTGAGCCTAGAGGCACGGACGGAGGTTTGACGTAGGACTGTGATTGTTCAGAAAAGTTTTTTTTTAATGTAATTCATTTCATTGTTCAGAAATCTGTCAGTTTAACTCTTTCGACACTCCAAATAGGAAGTTCAATTGTCTGACTGAAAATGATTAATGAATATCAGTTTGACACATAACAGGGTGGAATGGTAGATGAAGTATATGTGAATCGGTAAACAAAAAAAATATATCGTCATTGATTACATTGAATATGAAGATTATGGGGAAGAAACAAAAAAAAGGTGGACATACTCACGAATTCGGTAAAATACACACGAAATCATGAAGTTGCTTTATTTTTAATGGATAGCTATGGTATGTGATTTCCTTCCATTGTCTTATTCTTATTATTAGTCTTATTCTAAGGCATCAGTAGCAGTAGATTTTTCGGTGAAATAATGCTCGTTCGCAGACATCACAACCAAAAAAATACATCAAAATCAAGTCGCATTGGTTCTACTGTTTAATCTATTATGGAAGGAATTGAATTATTGAGAATTATGATTATGGGTCATGAAAATTTTTATTATTTTATTAATTTCCGAACAAACTAATCAATCTTTAAATGATCGATTCGTATCCTGATATGCGGAGTAAGCGTTACGAATGTTGTCTTTTGCGTTGAATTTATGTGAATCTAGATTTTCCACAATGCTGCTGATGGGAAAAAAACTCCGTAACAGAGTGACAAAACATCGTAACGTTCTCAAGAATCACGATTTTGGCGGAAATCGTTCAGACGCATGTGCCATACTGACTTGCCAAACTTAATATACCATTTTTGTAAAATATGTTGTGAATATAACTTGAAAATCGTGTGTATTCTTACATTACCTTGCTGATATTCTACAGACTTTCTTAAAAAATACTGAGAGGGATGAACCACTGGGATTAATTTTCGTAAAGGGGAAAATTCAGCAAAAAAGGTTGAAAACCACTAAGTTAGCGAGTAAAATTCGATAATTGTATTGATTTTCCGGCTCAATTGACGAACGATCGATCACTGTATGGGTGCTTTGATGAAATCTTGCATGAAATTTGATTGACATGAAAACTTGCATATGATTACTTCAATAGTTTACATTCGAAAAAGATCTTACTAATTGGTTTGATAGAACAAATTATTGCACACAATTTTGTGTTGCATACTACATTTAAGGGAACCAAGCTGAAAGAAGGAATGCATAATACATGATGTATATTTGCATTCGCTCGCATAACATACTCCTTTAATTCGTTAAATTACTCACTTGTTTTACTACTATTTCCACTGTACAAATCACAGTTGAAAAAAATTGCTGGATAAATTCGTCGTCTAATAGTATATATTATAACATATATCGCAGTTACGACCTGTATATGAAAGCTGGTGGTAGTTTCATACCTGCATGCATTTTGTACATCGGAATGTTCCCCTAACACAGACTTCCAAATCAAGGAGTTGGGTAAATCAGCATTGCAAAATATATGTAAGCTGCGGGTACTTTTGTGCTCACTTGAACTTTTGCAGACCGGAATATGTTTCCCCAACACGTACTTCGAAACTAAGGAATTCGAGAAATCGATATTTGTAGATACATGCAAGCCGCGATACTTTCATTATACCCCCATGCATTTTCGCACTCCGGAATGCATTTTGCCAACACCGACTACAAAAGCGGGTACAAATACAACGACTTAAAAGACTTAATTGGAAGATATTCATGTTGTGTGTCGGGGTTAGCCAACTAGTACACGAGCATGCAGACTTACCTTAAGCTATCCCAGGAGCGGTCTAGCAATTTAGAAATGCCTCACCGACGAGAACAGCTCGTTTTGGGGTTGTCTCTACCATTGAAGTCAAATGAATTTTTTGAGGTCGCGTTACGATTGACACTTGCGTCTCACAAGTAGATCGCTTTATTTGGCATCAACGATATATTAACGTTATTTTTGCGATCAATTTGAATCTATTTCACTCGTGTTTACTTTTCATTATGCACACAAACCTAACAATGTGGTGTTTATCCGGCGGTAACAGCACTCGCGTTGATGAGTCCGTCCAAATTTGTGTCCGTAGGTTCGGTGGTTGGAACAGTAGAGAGTGAGCCCTCTTTTTGAAGCTCTCCTGGAACCCTCCAAGTCTCACCATCGGAAGCTTTGTCAGCGTTAGGGACGAATGACCTTTTTGGTTAAAGTCCCTTAAAAAACAAGAACAGAACAGATTTGTCAGCGTTTTTAAACGACGGCCTTAACGCATTTGCGTTTTGTGAGCGTTAGGTAGCGCACGGTGCTTCGATGGGCGATTTTTTAAAGAAAAACTTCTACTTTCCCTATCTCCTATTTATTTTTTATTTTCAACTAGCTGAACCCGGTGCGAGCGTTGCTACGCTTAAAACTAAATGAATATAAATTTAATAAACGATTATGGTTGTATTTCGGAATGAGTTTTGTTAAAATTCGTTTGGTGATGTGTGGTTATGATTATAGAGTTACATTTTTTTTTGTTTTTGTGTTTTTGTTTTATTTCTGTTAACGTAACTTCGTTGCCTCAGCAATTCTTTCTTAAATATCCTGAATATCTTATTCCTAAATATTTGTATTTTTAAATATTTTATTCTTTTATATATATATTTTTCATTTCTTCAAGCAATCCAGGTATGCTGTTGGATATCTTGTTACACGGTTGATGATCAGTCTTGCTTCTCGGTGTTTCATGTACTCAGAACAACATGTATCTGCGTGTTTCTCTCAGTCTACTAAACCGAATGTGCTTCTGCGTGTTGAAATCGGTTGTTTTCTCTTCTGCTCGGTGATCACTGGATTCAGCATAGTTTTTCTAGTAACTTTTTCACTGTAGTGCTTTGGGATATGTTATATTCGGGTTTCCCACGCGGGAGCAAGCGACATACAGTTGTCCATGGGAAAAACATGGCTGTTCGAGATCCAATCCGTAAACTTCAAGTGACTGCCCCTGAGCCTTGTTGATCGTCATGGCAAACGCCAATCTTACCGGGAACTGCAGCCGCTTAAAATCGAACGGCATATCTGTTGGGATCATTGGGATACGTGGTAGCAAAACATCCTCTCCTTTGTAATTGCCGTTTAAAATGGTTGCCTCAGTGATATTATCCATCATCCGTTTCACAGCGAGCCGAGTGCCGTTGCAAAGCCGCGGGGGATTTATGTTGCGTAAAAGTATTATAGGAACGCCAACTTTCAATTTCAGCTCATGTGGCGGCAAACCGGGTAAATCAAGTGAGTTAAGGAATTCTGTCGGATAGTTCACCACTTCGTCAGTATTCGTTACTGTATCTATGGATTTGTAGATCCTCTCATTTCCTTCTATTACATCCTGAATGCTGCAATTGATTGTGTTAACGTCTTGGTTTTTTGGTGCAAGGATCGCTCGTACGCTCAGCTACTGGTGATTTTTATGGTTATGTGCGATATCTGGAAATACTTTCGATGTGAGCTGGTCTTTGGTGGCTACAATTTCACAGAAATCCGCTGGAAATGTTATACACTTAGTTGTTTCATCTATGGGCATTTTTCCATTTCCGATGTCTAGGAGTTGTTTTGCAAATCGTTCAGCGGATGTGTCATTAATTAATGACACATCCGCAGGATTGGACCAGCTAATTAGCTGTACTCGCATATTGGTTTTTAAGCTCAGTTTCTGAACATACGGCCATAGTACTGAAGACTTCAATCAGGCGTGCAATTCATCCACTGGAGTTGACCGTTGGATCACTGGTAAAGTTTGACGGAAATCGCCAGACAGCAAAATTAGAGCACCACCAAAAAGCTCGTTGTTTCCTCGGAAGTCTTTAAGAGTTCTGTTCAGCGCTTCCAGAGCTTTTCTGTGCGTCATGGTACATTCGTCCCATATGATGATCTCGCATGTACCTAATATGTTTCCCATACCCGAGCTTTTGCTTATGTTGCAAGTTGGTGCTTCGTTGATCTGCAGATTGAGTGGTAGCTTTAATGCAGAGTGTGCAGTTCTGCCTCCAGCGAGCAGAGTTGCAGCAATGCCAGTCGAGGCGATCGCTACCGCAATTTTGTGTTCTGCTCGTAATGTTGCCAGAATGAGTGAAACCAAGAATGTCTTGCCGGTACCTCCGGGCGCATCGAGAAAAAAGAAACCTCCACTCCGCTCCGAAATTGCACTCATTATAGTGTCGTACACAGCGCGCTGCTCTATATTCATGTTTCGAATATTTGACTCAACAAATGATGCCAACTCCTCCGTATCATAAACTGTTTCCTGTCTCAGGTCACGATCGAGAATGTTATTTGAATCTCGAATCGGTGCTGGCATACCCACCTGGGGCAGTAATTTGTTAGCGATATTCAAACATGCATCCTCAATCGCAATCAATGCCTCGTTGTAGATGTTTTGGCCGAATGGAATCTCTGGATTTTGATTTTCTGATCTTACACGATGCAAGATGTCATCACTCATGGCATCTTTGTGTTTTTCCCAGAGCTCCTCAGGATTGGACGGAGAGCAGGTCGTCAATATGATCGCGAACAACGTACGAATTTGCTGCGGTCGAGCTGTATCTGCGGCGTCAGTGAGTACAATGTCCCAATGAGCATCGTTTTCTAGCAGATTCAATTTTTGACATGCTTCGCGAAAAGTAGCACATATTTGGCCGTTTACTGTTTTTAAATCGTTGAAGGTTGTCGGTCCTCGGACGTTTATGAATAACAACCTTAGATAGAAACATTCCGAGTTGGTGGGGTGCACAGTATACACGCGTCCTAATGCATCGGTTGCATATATATTTGAATGCCCGGTTACTGCTTTACCTTTCTTGCGACGCTGGAACTTTTTCATTGACGCATTCCACGTGTAGTATGTTGGCACCTCGGAGTAAAGTAGAGTTTTTGCGAAAGTATCTTCCTGGCACAATAAGAAGTAGGCAGTCAATGTCGTTTGAGGTGGTGATAACGCTCGCTCACGGGCAGTATTTGCAGTAAAATACACACGTTGCCCATTCTCCAAGTGCACTGCTAAGTGGGTAACCGTTGGATGTCGTTCATGGATCGGGAAAGATAATATGCGCCATACTGCTTCGTTGCTACTGATGTAGCGCCCCAGCTGGTATTGCTCGATTTCGTCGGAAGGTCGAGATACATTCCTAATCTCAAAAATAGCCATATCGCTGCCCTTGTTGACGTATTTAGTTATGTATTTTATGGATTTCACCGATTTGCAGAATTCAACATTTATGTGAGCTCTGAACGTTTTTGAGAGCAACGGTGAGTAAGGCACGATCCAACGATTATCAATGTCAATGCGCCCGCTGACTGTGGCAGTTCGGCCACCATCTTCCGGTGATCGCCGACGATACAATGGGTAACCGTCATTGCCGCTGATTGTTTCTACAACGAAGGATTTCGGAAATCTTTTCGTGCATTTTCCATCTGCCATGCATGGTGAATTCACGTTCAGTGTGCCACATGGACCATGAACCATGTTATTGATGACAACATCAAAAAGGTCCGGGTCAAGCTCTCTGCCTGGAATTTCAGCTGAGATGACTTGATCGATTTGATCTGGTGTAATTTTAACCATAAGCCAGATTAAGATGTGTGCGTGTGGCAATCCTCTTTTCTGCCACTCAACGGAATACATCTAGCAACGTGTTTCGCCGAAGACGTGATGTTTAACGATGTAGTTCATTAGCATTTTAAGCTTCTGCCTGAATACGCGCGCAGTGATGTCGTGACGATCTGTTGTTGACTGACCGGCGATTAGAAGTTCTTTTATCTCGACCCACCTTGGATTGCACGTGAAGGTGATGAATAGATAAGGTCGACACGACACGGACATATGCACGGACATATGTCATGGCATCTTGCGCATACTCATGCATGTGCCGTGGACTTCCGGTGAAAGTTGCTGGTAGTATAAACGTTTTTCCCAACTGATTGGGATCGATATTAGCATCGTTGTTGATCGCATCACGTAGATGAATATATTCCTCCGAGCGTAACCTGCTTTGGTTGAGTCTGATGTAGAGAAGCCTTTCAGATTCAATTTTTGCGTACATGTCAACAATGTATTGATGAAACAGCGCTCGACATTTCAAAAGATGGTTATCAGTATTTTGGCGAATCATCAATCGATACGCGTAATAATTCATGGCGCTGACTTTTTTGTTTGTTTCCATTTTGTAACCATCTTCTCCCTGCCAGAACAGGATTGGATACTGTAATCCATCGTAACACCGATGGGTCTCTGAGATGAACTGTACGTCTCCTCCTCTACGATGCAAGACGATATCACGCTGCTCAAATCCTTCCCCAACTACGACGATCGCGACTTCGTCGATTGTTGGTGCGTTGTATTGTCGCTCATGTTGTCCAACTGGTGTTTTGTCAGCCTTTATCACAACAACATAGTCATCCGTTGGCATTTGATCGAGAGCAGTTTTGAACAGCTTCACCAATTCGTTATGGCGTTGGAAGAAAATTTCTAGTTCGGCAACGATTTCTCTATCCGTAGTCCTAATGTAACGACATCGTTGATCTGTTTGTTCCTCAATGTTTCCCATGAAATAAATTTGAAGAAACGTGTGCTCTGTATCTGGCATTGGTAATAGCGATCGTGCCTGGTGGTAAATTTGGCCTTGTATTTTGAATGTTGGCATAAAATTGTCGCGCACAATTTTATCTGCCCCGAAGGACGTCATTTGGAAACAGGAATTGTACTTGCGAATGTTTCGTAAGAAATCTTTCGATTTTCTTGTGGCACCTGGCACCAAAGATGATAGCGGTTCGGGAGGTGTAGACAATTCCGAAAGTTTCACTTTGCCACTCGCGCAGCACATTCCAGGTGACTCATTAGCAAATTTGAGGGCATTGCAGTGTAGACACAATTTATCCATATTCCCAATAACCACATTTGGATGAAGATGGTAATCACTATCAGGATCGTAACGAAATGCTACATGCTTCAAGTCAGCGTGCGGAGTTCTTCTAGCATGGCGCTCTCGGTTGGCATTGAGCCTTGCTTCTCGGTTCTTACTGGTTTCAGTGGATCGCACTTCAGCGTGACGCTCTCGATCGGATCGTTGTCTTGTTGTTCGGTGTTCACTGGACTCATAGGAACGCGCCTCTGTATGGTGTTGTCGGTCGATATTAAGCCTTGCTTCTCGGTTCTCACTTGATTCAGCGGATCGCGCTTCAGCGTGGCGCGCTCGGTCGGATTGTTGTCTTGTTGTTCGGCGTTCACTGGACTCAGCGGATAGCGCTCCAGCGTGGCGCTCTCGGTCGGACGCCAATCTTTCATCTCTTTGCTCACTCGTCTTTGAGGCTCGCGCTAGTTTAAACTTTTTAACTCTAGGTGTAGACCTACCGATCGCTGTTCTTTTTTTAGGAGGCATTCTTTATCGTATATATTTTTCAAAACACTTTTTTCTTTCTATGAATTCAGACTCTCGTTTCTTTCCCCTGGAATAGTAAGAATAAATTCCGACATTCTTAATCGGTTATGGCTAGAAAAATGTTAAATTAATAATAAAGGGGCGCTTCATCCGTAAAAATTTGACCACTGATGCCCGAATCGTGTCCACACTCACCTGCGGAAACTGTTAAGGGACTCTCGTTTATTTCTCTCTCGTTTATTTCTCTCTCGTTTCTTCTCTCTCGAATAGTAAGAAAATATTCCGATATTCTTAATCGATTATGGCTAGAAAAATGTTAAATTAATAATAAAGGGGCGCTTTATCCGTCAAAATTCTACCACTGATGGCCGAATCGTGTCCACACTCACCTGCGGAAACTGTTGAGGGAGGACCGATAAGCAACAATCGGTCACGTGCTTCACGGTAGGAATTCCCTTAATTCCTCACTACTGGACACTTTCTCCACAAAAACACTCAAACACCAGTTTTACGCTATAAACTAATTTATTTGAAGTATTTATTAAGCTAATATTAATTTTAAAGTAACAAATAATTCTAATTTGCAGGATAGTTTAGTTTTCCAATCGTTTCAATCCAGTTTCTGCACGCGTCTGCTCACGCCTTTCAGAAATTTTCACGCCAATTCAGCATACTGCGATGCGTGTTGACCGTTGTCTCGACCAGTGTTGTAAACGGTCGACATTTCTCTCAACCATCACATACCGCCCTTGCTCAAGAGTTACGGCTCAATATGTATTGCGAATGTAACCAAGAATGCATTGCTCGGTTCTAACAGTCACATCAGAAATAAACACACAGCCGCAAACACGACTATCAATTGAACGTTTATATGTTTTCTCTTTCTGTCGACCGTACCCAGAAGAGCGATGAAAATATGCTATTTCCATTCTACCATTCGTGCTCATAACCATCCCTCAATTCCGGCTAATATGACTATAGTTTTAATGTCATTTGACATTAAAACTGCAGTGGTGTGCATTCTTTTTCTCCCTTTATTCTGCATTCAAGCGTAGCTGCACATATACATCCACATGCCAACTTTGGTTTCGTTTGATTGATTAATTTCCGAGTAATGCAAAAAATTGTGTTTCATTTGTATGGCAGCCCCCTCTAAGAGAGGGGGAAGGAGTATCTTATCACCATAAAAACATTTATTGCTTCCTAAAACCTCCACATGCCAAATTTGGTTTCATTTGCTTGATTAATTCTCGAGTAATGCAGAAATTTGTGTTTCATTTGTATGGCAGCCCCCTCCTTTGAGTGGGGGAAGGACTGTCTAACCATCATAGAAACATTTATTGCACCCTAAAACTTTCACATGCCAACTTTGGTTTCGTTTGCTTGGTTAATTTCCGAGTAATGCTGAAATTTGTGTTTCATTTGTATGGCAGCCCCCCCTTAGAGAGGGGGGAGGGGTCTCAAAATATCACGAAAACCTTTTGAGACCCCCTCCCCCTTAGAGAGGGGGGAGGGGTCTCAAAATATCACGAAAACCTTCCCCGGCCCCAAAAACCCCTACATACCAATTTTCATGTCGATCGGTTCAGTAGTTTCCGAGTCTATAAGAATCAGACAGACAGACAGACATCACTCCATTTTATATATATATATATATATATATATATATATATATATATATATATATATATATATATATATATATATATATATATATATATATATATATATATATATATATATATATGTATATATATATATATATATATATATATATATATATATATATATATATATATATATATATATATATATATATATATATATATATATATATATATATATATATATATATATATATATGTATATATAGATAGATAGATAGATTTTAATATATTTTCTTAAATGTCACTTGTTACAATATCGTCAACTCACTGAACTTCTACGCATACCGTTTGATGATTAGTTAGTTGTTGATAATCAACGTACATGTCAAATTTAAAACTGAGTGCCTTAAGTGTATCAAATCAAGTAAATTTGTGGTTAGAAAAGTACGTACACTTGGGAGATGCAATAACATCAGAGAGAAATATAAAATACATTGATCGTTTGACAACTCTTCCGTTCACATATTTTGCAAGTCCACGATAAATTAATGAAATGACTAAAGGCCCATTTATACGTTGCTAGTAGCTGATCTGACAGTGAGCAGCTACTGGGCCGATGAACTCGCTTGACAATTGGTTGACTCGCCTTGTCCGTTAACACAGTGTGAGCTGCTGACGAGAAACTAGGTACTACATCATTGGCTTACCAGGTGAAATAAGAAAAAACGACATTGATGTACCTTTCTTTCGGAATATCGTTCAGATTGTTGTCGATATTTTTTAGAATCTCGAAAGCATCCATAGCTGAGTTAATTTCGGAAGTATGTGATGCTATAAATGACAGTCTAGAACATTTTTTAAAATTTTATTTATTTCGTCTTGCCAGCAGCTTCGTCTACCAATTTGTGAAATGAAAATGATAGTAGATGTAGATAGTCAAAAATGTACTTTTTTTTAAATCGAATATGTATTTTGTTTCTTAGAACAATACTTTTATTGCAAGTTGTTAGTGAATTTTAAATGAAAATTATGTCTGGTAATGATTCTTTATTAGGGATTCTCAAGAAAACTATCTCAAAATGAAAACGTGCCCCACCAGCGTGCAACACGAAATAACAACGATTACGTTTAGAAACAATGAGGATTTTATTAGTTTTTCCAATAATTTTCAAGTCTATGAATATCTTCGCATATTTTCAAATATCTTAAAAATAGAGACATTTCTTTACATTTGACATCCCTAATTCGAGCGCTAAATTCTGTTTTTGACGTTTTGAGGGATGCGAGTGCGAGTAAATTCAAAAAACTTTGAAGTAGTTTGCACGCCGGATTACACATGACACTAACTGGCATGATGTGTTCACACGGTGTGAGTAGCTGCACTGCAGTAACTGACTAGACCGACTCGTATGTTTACTCGCACCGTCTGAATCCGGCTTAAGCCGCCATGCTATTTACCGTTCTGAATCATATTTCGGACGCTTAAGGCATATGATGCAGAAAACAGATCTAACCTTTATGCACAAGTATTATTTGGTTGATATTTTTAATAAATTAGTTCAATATGCTTTTAAGCTTTCTACTTTGGTACCTATTTGATTGAAAACATAAAAAAAAATCATCGAATAAAATGCTTTTCAAATGAAGAATCAAACTTCGGACACTAAATCAAATTTCGGACAGATTGAATTCAAATTTCGGACACTTTATTTTGTCATTTTTGGACGAAAATTACATTACACTTGATTATATGTTATAGTAAACTGCGGAACACTTACCAAGCAATCACAGTAAACTGTTAACGATGATGAGAACTGATGAAACACGGGAGAAATTTAAATCTTTATGATCGGGTAAATTCTAAGTACTCACGCTAAGGAAACGTCAAAGACAAACGATAATGAGTAGTGTTGTTAGATTTCTGCCGATTATGTTATAATTCAAATGTAGTTCTCATGTGAAATGATAGTGAAACCAAGGGATTACTCTAAAGAAGCAATTGTGATATTAATTTTATAGTTATATCATCAAGGCATTAAGCATTTCAAGATATTAGAACAAAGTGTCCGAAATATGATTCAGAACGGTACATGATTATTCCATCGTCGTCGACGATTTTGTTTCGACTGGTTTTTGGTAATTTTTGTTTGTCGCTTCGCCTACTCGTACGGAAATGGATCCCGGGGAAACCAAAACTGTCTGAAACATAAAATTGACACAATTTCGAAATGCAAAGTAATGCACGCAAACGTTAGCTGTCTAAAACTACTGATTGACATTCCATTTCATTTTTATTGTGAGAATAGTGTACTCCGCTACTAATCCGAAATATCGGAACGGCCTCCAGTGTTGATCTCATCATTATCGTATAGCTCGTATAGCCGTATGACTCGGGAAACATATTGATGTACTCATCGTCGACGCCACAAAACTATCTAAAACTTAAAATAAGAAATATTTCAGACCGTTCGGCTTCCGTGGCCGAGTGGTTATCATATTGTGCCAGAAGCTTCGAGTTCGATTCTCGCTTTGAACGTGGAATTTTTCGTCAAAATAATTTCTTCCGACTTCACTGAAACACCCGTATTCTCAGACTTGCGTGTCGATTTTTATTATAGCCTGTTATTTGGCTTAGAAAACTTAACCAAATTCTAATGATAATCCGTTGAAACGGCAAATTTTTTCTAGGAACGTTAGTGCCATTGAAAATAGAAAAGAAGATAGTTTGAATTTTTTTCCATGGGAGCGGTTGAAGTCGAATGATTTTGATTCGACTTCACAACCACAACAAAAACAAAACCTTTTCAATGGGATTCAATGTACAGGAGTCAATCATTGTCTGAAATACTCTGCAATATACTATTAACCATTATTAGTTCACTTCGCCATTCCGCAAAGCAGCCCCAAATAGCTAAGCATTTGTGAAAGAAAACCATATCTGTGCAGTACCAGGTTGAAATTGAACTTCCCATTGCTAAGCGGCGTTGAATAAGGCAATCCGAAGCCGTCCGGCATCTGTTCCCCACAGGAGAGCCGCTCCAGCACACCATTCCGAGCACTCTAGTTACCGCTTTTGGTTAATTCAGAGTTAAAGAGTGCCACTTCCCTCCGATGTAAGTGCCGCTGTGTGAAATGCGCCCAACACCACCTGTATTGAAAACGTAGGAGGAAAAAAAATAAAACGTTTTCTGAGAATGCACACGTAATTGTATTTCACGCTACAGCTGGTTTAAATCAGGTGCTTTCATTTTCCGCATCCACTGGGGATCGGAACTCGTGGTCCTGTTCCGTGGGAGGCGCGGGCGGATGTGTTGACTTCATGTGGAAACTGGCAGCAAGATCCGCGACTAAACGACATTATTACATTCAAGTGCGCGCACACCGGAGGAGGTTTTCGAGGAAAATAACCAAGGAAAAAAAAAAGCTCCGCGTTAGGGGATTTGACTTTGCCGAAAATTGTTTTCACGATAAATGTGTTATTTCTTCGTTGGATTCAAATTAGGGGCAAAAACGAGCCCCGGAAAATGGAACTGTCGACGACGACGCTCTAATGCTGTTCTAATTGAAATTGAAAGCACTGTGAAGCATTCAAGATTCAAAGGAAATTTTTCACAGAATGATTCTCATTTTTATTCCCATAATTTTTGACCAGACCAAAGGACGAAATAATTTCGCTAGCATCAATCGAGTATTGAATATTAAAAAATTGAATCATGAAAATTGAATGCTGAAACAACATTCGATTTTGGCCACGATTTATTTCCGGAGAATCAAAGCTTTGTTTTTTAATTTTACGCCCACGCGCAGAATGGACGCGTTTTACCCAGCGTTATCCATTTATTTAATTATTCGATGTTGTTGATAACAAGTTTAGATATCGATTTTTCCACATAGTCATGGTTTATTATTTTCAAGCACATTCTTATTCGTGATACGTGATACGGATCCATACATAGCTAATCAATTCCTGGTTCGGAAAGCGAAACAAAAAAAAACATATAAATAATTGAAATTTTGTTTTTTTTCCTACTGCACCAGCATCTTTGCTGTATAACTTCCGAACGCGTGTTCTAGCCCCTAAATTCTGTTTCACCGTCCGGTTGGTTCATTTGTTAGTGCGGAAAGAACGACAACCTTCTCGCAGACGAATCCACTGGAAGGTTCTTCTGTTTACCCTATTTTTTGATACTTTGCCAACATAAGAACTGCCGGACAACACACAGCACGCGGAACGCGACAGGATGCAACACTCATGGTTCTCACAAACGTAAAGAGAATAGAGTAATTGATGATGGTCTGCTCAGTCGAAAATATGATCATGGTTTGTCCACTTTTTAAATGCTCTAGTTCAGCGCACATGTGTCAAAACAGGTATACAAATGTTTCCAAACACGTAAGTAAAATTGTCTTTTTCATGATTTACAGTAGTTTTAAAGGATATTTCTACGAATTTACATGTTTTAAAGATTTATAAAGTCCACCTGCTATTGGTTTCAATGCGCCTCTCATTTGAGCTAACTTTTAATCAGTCACCAGATGATTATTTGGCACGTATTCTGACCTTTTCTGGATTATAACATTTACAAATATTGTGAACATCATGCTTGCACACCATTTGTATCAGATTTCTAAATCATCTAATACAAATATAATACAAATGAAACACGAATTTCTGGATAACACTCGAGAACCAATCAAGCAAATGGACTTGAATTTGGCAAGCGACATTTTTAAGAGGCATGGCGTTATATTTTTTATAGTTTTTCTTTAAAGCTGAAGATTTTTTACATAACATATCTCGATATCATAGATGCTTTTTTTTCGTTTTTTAGATATGATTTTTTAAAGTTAACCGATGCTTCGAAAAAAACAACTTTCCCCTTTTTTCCACTACAAAAATTCATAGCTTTTGAACTACTGCACCGATTCAGATGACCGATATATCTAATTGCAGCTTATGAGTTAGTTTAAAAAAACACTTTTGCTAAAAATTTGGATTTTCGTTTCTGTAATCATTGCTTGAGTTAGTTTTTCATAGTTTTCTCGGTTAAAGATAGAGGGTGCTATATATTTTTATATTATTTATGGAAAGTTGAGGTTTTTTTACATAATCTATCCGAAAATTAGAAAGGTATGACTTTTCGTTTTTGAGTTATTATTTTGCAAATTTAACATGTTTTTAGTTTTCGTTCTATATTCCTATGTGACTAGACTAGACCTATGCGACTAGAATCCTGTAGTTCAAATGTTATGAATTTTTGCGAAAAGTCATTTTTGGATAAAAGGGGAAAAATGATTTTTTGAACCACCGGTTAACTTTGAAAAATCATATTCAAAAACGAAAACAATAGCATCTCTGATATCGAGATATGTCATGTGAAAAATCCTCGGCTTTCATGAAAAAAAAATTTAAAAATATAGCGCCCTCTAGTACAAAGCCATGAAAACAATAAAAAACGACTACAATAAATAATTACAAAAACAAAATCAAAAGCTAGCAAAAAATTTTTTTGCAAGCTCAATATTTTCTAGTAAAAGGCTAGCTCAATTTGATATGTCAATCATCTAAATTGGTTCAGCGGTTCAAAATTTATGAATTTAAAAAAAAAAAAAATTTGGGAAAAAATGGAAAAAATGATCACCTCAAAATGGAAATGGTCACCCTAACAAAAAAAATTCAAAAATACGGTTCTTATGATGGTTTAAGAACCTCCTCCCTTCTCTAAGGGGGATGGGGAGGGGGTTTGCCTCACAAATTGAAACACGAGCTTCTGCTTAGCTCAAGAACTAATGAAGCGAATGGAACCAAATTCGGCATGTGGTGGTTTTAAGAGGCAACACATGTTTCTGTGGTGGTTCGACACTCCTCCGTCCTATTTAAGTGGGGACTGCACGAGTCGAGAACTGATCAAGCAGATGGAACCAAATATGGCAAGTGAGGGTTTTTGAGTGCGAGAAATGTTTCTATGATGGTTTGACCACCCTTCCTTCTCTGGAAGTGGGAGGGGGTCCATAGGAATCATACGTATTTCAACCAACCTTGTTCCAACGAAACATGACAATTGAAAATTTTCGGAAAACTATGAAGGAAAATGGAAAAAATCGGCAAATTCAATTCCCATATGTTCTACAATTACATTGTGAAAGCATTGCTAGGTTATTTTATGTTTGTGCTAACGAAATTAATCTTTGTTCGAATGTGGAAATGTATTTTCAGGTGAAAAAACACCCTCCAACGTCTTACAACCATATAAATAAAAACAGATCGCTAAATGTGTAAAAAATGTGTAAGCGCAAAGCTCGAGGAATGAATCTTCCGAATTGAGATACGTTCACTTTATTATATTTCCAGTATCAAATATGTATTCCATGTAACGGAGGATCATGTCATTTGCAAGTAATTGAAAAATCTTGAACGAGAATTGTGTCTGAAAATAATTTGATATTATTATGACGAATTTTGGTAGAAGTACTAGGAAACTTATAGTAAAAGGAAATAGTGAAGGTTCGATTAGAAGATCAATCAATGAAGAGTTCTGCGATTGGTTTAGTAAGATCGTTCGTTTAGTAAGAAAACGAGATTGTTGAAGGTATTGATAACAAAAAAATAATTTTAAGTAGTACGTTGTTTATCCTATAAAACCAATGTAAATCAAGAAAAAGACAATTTTATTCATATGTTTGGAAACATTTGAATACCTGATTTGACACAGGTGCGCTGAACTAGAGCGTTAAAAAAAAAGTTGACAAACCAATATCACATTTTCGACTGAACAAACTCAAATCATTTAACCTATTAGCAACTAGAAACTTGGGGCTTTTCAAGCAACCCAAACTCATCTTGATTACATGTGATATTCATGTAGAAAACTCGATTTGCATCTACTAGTTGCGTGAAAACACCCAAAAATCGGACAAACCAACATCATTCACCTTTACTTATCAGCCCTCATAGAATTTTCTTTCTAGCACCTTGACACTTGTTAGAGTCTTTTACAGCAACTAGATAAAACTCTATAAAATGGACGAGATTCAAACCTTTGCATCGATTATCCTCCATCGAATCATTTGCTCCGTTAGGCCATTAAAAGTGTGATGCCAAGCAGTCGAACATAAGCTTAAAAATTCTTGCAGTAAATGCTCATTTCAGGAATTCATCATGTGTTGTACAAAAGCTGCTTTGCAGTAAGAGAAATGTTTAAAACATTCAAGTAAATTTAAATGGTTGAACAAAAACTTCAATGTGGTTTAAATAATCTGTTATACAACGTATAGCTCAGCATATCGTTTTATTAAACATTCAATGCTATCATTCAACCATTATTCAACTGACTAGTTCAATAACAGGTAATGATTGTTCTTTGGATGAAACATAACTTAACGATTCAGTAGGATGGTTAATGAAACAACTTTAACAGTTCGGCTGAAAAGTTTATAAGGTAACACAGTAAAACTATTTTTTTGCAAAATTTAATTTTATTATTCAATGTCGATTGACCTCGAGGGCGATACAGCGATTATAGCGATCTTGCAACTTTTCGATACCATTTTTATAATATTCTTTCGGTTTTTCCTCAAAATAGGCCTCAGTTTCAGTAATTCGGTAATTTCGATAATATTCCACAGTTGCAATAGCTGAAGCAGAGTCCGGATAACGTTTGTCAAGCCATGCTTTGGTTTGCACTGTATTTTTTTCCATCAAAAAGCAATGATTTATCAATACACTAAATTCGGTTTTTTCAATTTTTTCACAATAGCAAAAGATGCTTTACTCTCAATGCTGTAACTCACGAACCAATCGACCGATTGCTGTCAAATTTTGACACGTATCCATTGAAAGATGGTGCTTTGCGATAGTCAAATAGATTTTTGCAAGAGGCGCCATTTAGACGTCAACCTTATGAACTTTTCAGCCGAACTGATGCCAAATGACTTAAAAATGCAGATCTGTTGTCATCTCGAAATAAAATTTTTGGCCAAAAATCTCACCAGTTTACAAGGTTTTGGCTGCAAGGTTTCAACAAACCGGTTGTGGCTATTCAAGACACCATTTTTTTGACGTAGGACTGCGTCTTACATTAAGGGTGCCAAATCAGGAAACCGGTCACGTTTTTATGAAATAAAGTTAATGTTAATGACTATTTTTGGTGCGAACGGATTTTAACGATTTGCATATCAATCGGATTGGAAAGATTTGTTTGGTATGCTATACATTACAATCCCAAAGTCTGTATATGGTTTAAATTGATGAAAATTGGACGCGTTCCCATTTCCCCATATATTTGTTCTGTCCATTTGTGTGCTTTTCCAAACACAGCTGTCAATAACGAGTAACTTATGCAGCCGCTAGAATAGAAACAGTCGGAGAGGAATGAATCGTTGGATTTAAAGGGGCTGATTCTCGAATACACTTCACGGTGAAAACGAAATACACGGCACACCATTGAACTACTTTCCATGAGTTAGTGAAGCGTCATAGATAATAGTGGGTTTTCAGGCAGAATGAGCACTATTCAAATAAAACTTAACAAAGAAAATTAACTTCTCCGTTTCAAATTAGTGTTCAATGTGAATGGAAAACTTTGTTTTCTTCATGTGATAAAATAATCTCATACAAACATTTCATCTGAAGATAATTTGTTCTTATAATGATAAGTTTTAGTGGGAAAATATTTTCGTATCCAGATGTCGATACCGTAGTGTTGTCATCGCGGATACACTTCATTTCGTTTTCACCGTGAAGTGTATTCGAGAACCAGGCCCAAAGTCTCCGTAAATAAAGAAAAGAAGAAGAAGAAGAATAGAAATAACGAAGGGGGATAGCGAAAAGAGAATATTTGCGAAGTAAGTAAGCTTTCGCTATTGTATAAGTATTGCATCTCCTCTGAGTAAAATTTTCAGAGTCTTTCTGTGCTCGAAACAACAAAGGTAAAGGTCGCTAATTCTGCTCGTTTTGTGTTTTATGTTTCCCCTCGAGCTGTGAACGCTAGCGGAACTTTTTACTAAAGAGTTATTTATGAACTTTCGACGTATTCGCAAATAATATCTGAAATGATAAACCAAAAAATAAAAAAAAAATTGCATAGTCTTACGTCCTAAGCGGTCGTGTCTCGGATACAACCCCTCGAATTTTTTCATTAAGTGGTTTTTTAAATCGTTATTATTAGAAATTTAATGGTTTCTAAATTTACTACACATATAACTTCCTTAGTTTTTACAGGGATTGGTGTCGGAAGATTGTGGAGAAACACCAATAACTTTTGAGTAATTGTAATGTAACCATATGCGAACTTTATATCTCTTGAGATCCTGGCAAAACTTGAATCTTCGATTCTATCCCATTTTGTTTGACACTTTGCTTCATGTTTTCCTCCAGGGTGATCAAGTAAACATTTTGATCGAATACACCATCGATAAAAATCAAATTGCCCCTACATGCACCCTCATACCATCCCTCCATCACTACCATGTTTAAACGTTGCCTTCAGATTTTTTTTTTGTTTAATTCATCGTTGGCTTCCTCCAAACAAAACGATAACCATCGGAGCCAAAAATATCAAATTAGAATCCATCTTTGGAAATATCATCTTACCAGTAAGACATTGATGTGTTTCATGTTGTTTGGAATAATCATATTGGAGGTACTGATTTTTTTTGTTGAGAAACGGTTTGTCTTTCTGTGCTCGGGCATTCAAACTGCCCTTAACATTAAATCTTTGTGGTCGTTTGTCTGCTCTCAGCCACCACAGCAAGAAACCATGCTAATCTTATATTTTACTCAACCAAGTATCAGTTTATGCTTTTCCTAAACATAGCTTGATGTCTAGTGAACCTGTTCGCGGATCAATACGGTGTTCCTATGAGTAATAGATAACGATACTCACTATCAAATAATACTGTCACCCACATAAGACAACGCACAGTGCGTTGAATGTATTGGAATGTGGGACAAAAATTATAACAGCAGAATTTAGCCATTGTAACACTTTGGTTTGATGGAAAAGATTGTTCATAAACATCAGAACTACTGTCTGCATAAATGTCTTATGTTATTTGACTGATCTCATTAGTGTCTCAAGCGACAAAATCTTTGTTCATCTAAAGTGAAAAGTTCTGATCAATTCGGATACACAGAAATCATTATTTGAGTAACTTCTGGTTTAAATTATATAGAAGTAGTTGTTTTTAAAGAGCAGAATAATTGTATGGATAAGTGTCTTATATCTTCTGAATAATCTCATGTAAAAAATATTTGTTTGTTAAAAATGTAAATTGCTGATCTTTTCGGATACACATTGCTGCATTGATTACACATTTATTGTATCAATGGCAAAAATGTCTCATAACTAACGGATAATAAAAATAAAATTATGTATGTTGATTATCCTCATATGATTTACTCTTGGAGACTGTTTCGAAAGATTTCACTCGAAGATGAATTATAAAATATAATTTTTATATAAAAACATCACATCAAAATACATTGTTAAGTTATTACATATATATAGTACACAAAAAAATTTTTTTTGACGTAGGACTACGTCTTTCATTTCTATACCGAGGTGTAAAATCAAAGTTTCGAAAACGAAAGCGTTAACCGAAGACCGATATTTTGAGCGTTAATAGCTCCTAAACAACCGAACAAAATGGTATGATAAACACTTCATTCGAAAGATAAAATGTCTACGCGTTATATACTTGTTACTTTTTCATCCAAAAACTTGTTTCAATGGCCTTAAAATTGCTTTCAAAACAGGCTATTGAAATCACCAATCGGTATATAAGCGAGCGCCGCTCGGAAATCCACTCAGTTCTAATTGAACAGCGATTGGAGCATGTTGTCGCTGTTGTGGTGAAGCTCTTCGTTTATCATGAAAGCGCGGATGAACGGTGTCACCAAGAGCCTGTTTGTGCACCTTAGGCCAGAAGGGAATCCATCAGGAGGAGAGTGATGCCACAAACGGTTCCCCGGGAAGATCTCGAAGCAGCCGCTACACACACACACACACACATACACACGCGGAATTCTTTCCGTTTGGATGCCATTCGGCATCGAGAAAGATCCGGAAAATAATCTGCCAGTTCCTCTGGGAGTTTAAAAATACATTCGTGTGAATGAGTTTATTTGAATGTTTTCTATCCATGTAACACTGTGACCAAATATGTTTCAATCAAGTGCTATTAACAGATGGTTATCGAGTTAGCATTAACCACTGGTGGGCTTCCAGTATCGAGGAAAATGTGGAATTTCTAATCGTTACTGAAAATAATCTGCCAGTTCCTCTGGTAATTTAAAAATACATTCATGTGAAAGAGTTTATTTGAATGTTTTCTATCCATGTAACACTGTGACCAAATACATTAGGTTTTGTGATTTTTCAATCAATCGCAATTAGCAGGATAGCTTCTGAAGATTATTCTTCCCCATCAGTAGGATATTTTCGTATCCAATATTGGATGCATAAAACCTTGTACCTCCAACGTAACGCTCTCGTTTTCGAAGTCCCCCAAATATTCATTTATTCATTCATTCAGCATGGATTCAGATTCAACTTCAAACAAAGGATCACTGAATCAACGATAGTCCTACGTCACCATTGCGGTTATACCATAGATATAACCCACTTTCTGTTTTTTTTTGTAATTTTGCATGCATTACTGTTTTTTTAATGCCCAAATTTGATACGACCGCAAAGGGTTAAACATTAAAACCGTTTTATTTGCATTGAAAACGTTTTGTTTGCTCAATTTGGTTTTTATCGATGGTGTAATGGATCAGAACGTTTACTTGGAAATCCTAAAGGTGTAGCATGTAGCAAAGTCTGAACAAAATGAGATGGAATGGAGGATTCATGTTTTGCCAAGAAAATGACCCAGAGCTCAAGACATATGAAGTTCGCACATGGTTACATTACAATTAGTCAAAAGTTATTTATATTGCTCCACAATCTTCCGACATCAAGCTCAGTAAAAAACTAAGGAAGTTATCTGTGTAGGAAATATAGAAACCATTAAATTTCTAAAAATAACGATTTCAGAAACCACTTAATGAAAAAATTGATAAATATACCCTCCGAATACACCAAAATACTCGTGAATAAATCTGAAGGCAGCTAAAAATAGTTGCAATGAATAGGGAAATCATAATAATGATCGAATTAGGAAATTGGCCAACGCCTTCGAAATCGAGTAGAGATTTCAACCAGCGTACGATTATGAGTTTGAGTCATTTTTCATACATTAGCACATACATTCGCCATTTTTAGAGAAATAAAAACTATTATTCTGAAAATAGAGAGCAAACCTTTTAATTTCCATATGACACTATAATTTCATCTAAATAGCATGTTCCGAAAGCTTGTTTTCGATTTTCAAAAGAAGGGAAAAGTGATCTGCATGGTGGAGTACGATTACGGATTTGAGTCACTGTATTTCAAATAGACCTTTTTTAGAAAAATTCTCTCCAAACCATAAAAATCCCATCCCAATACTTCGGTTCCAACTAATGAGAAAGCTAATCTCATGGGTTTCACTATTTCAGGAGAACTTCTCAGATATAAAGAAATTCAAATTGAGCTTGAGCTTGAGCTTGGGTAGACTGTACAATTCGTAGTTGCTCTCCGTGATTGACCTGAACCAACCAAATTGCACAAAGAACACACAGAATTACGCTTGGGACTAGCAAATCATTCTCGTTGTGCAATTTTCGGTGATTCGAGCTTTAAATGGTCAATAACGCCGCCGCCCGAAGGCCAGAAGGGTCGCCTCTATAGCGTGGTTCCCTAGCGATTATCAAGGAAGGGACAGTTGTTAGTAGGGTGAGGTAAGAATCAGGATTCACCAATTAGGTTACACCCTATTATTTACTGCACAAATTTTACTTCGAAATCCAATCGCGACGGTGAGAGTTCAGTGTGGGAAACCTGACAAGATAACTGAGGGAACTTCGGCCGAATCATTATGATACATAATTATCTTAACGCGAATCTGTTATTAATGACATTTATTATCGCATGTTTATCGATCTCCAATTGCGACGACGGAAAATTACCTTTGGGAAACCTGAGAAGGCAACCGAGCGTACTCTTTATCGAATTCCAATCGCGAAAATAGGAAGGAATTAAAGAATTAAATAAATAAAAAATTATAGAAGTTATTATAGAATTATAGAAGTAATCATTCAAAGAATTAAAGAATTGACATATTCTAGCAGTCGATGACGAAACAGTTATACTTCTTTTGACGTAGGATTACGTCTTTCGGGAACATATTGGGGTACAAATTGAAAATCAAAAATCGAGTACATCGTGAAAATTGTTCAATTTCAAACGCTTATTGCTCAGTTATTTCATGATGGATTGATGAAATTTTTGCGTCAATCGATTTCGGCACTTCATAACAATTATTTATATTGAAGAGAATAATATTTGTCATGAAACTAACTATCGAACATTTGACAAATCTCAACCCCTATTCTAACGGAAATACCCACTTTTGATTGGTCGAAATTGACGACACGTGCGGCGGATCCCAAACAGAGACATCAAAACCAAGCTACCTGGCAGAAATCGGCATTGTAAATGCATAAAAGTAGGGGGAGCTTTTGCTCCCACCGGAATGTGTTCCCTAACAGAGGCATCAAAACCAAGCTGCCTGGGGGAAATCGACATTGCAAATACATGAAAGTGGAGGGGAGCTCTTGCTCCCACCGAAATGTGTTCCCTAACAGAGACATCTAAACCTGGCGGAAATCGGCATTGCAAATACATGAAAGTAGGGGGAACTTTCGTTCCTACCGGAATGTATTCCCTAACAGAGACATCAAAACCAAGTTGCCTGGGGGAAATCGGCATTGCAAATATATACATGTTGGGGGCATTTTTGTAATGCAAGTACGGTGAGTGATACGATTAATTCTAGCAAATAAAATTTAAATTTGGAATTTTTAATGTTGGTTGCTTCGTGAAATATCATCGTGTGTGATCGTGTATTGTGAAAAATTTAGCACAAGTATTATTGTAAAATTGTATATGGTAGCAGTTGTGTTTATATGACTTGATATATGAACCGATTTATTTCAATTTTTATAAACAAAAATCAAGGTGTGTTCCCGCTCGGGAGTTTGGGTTGTTTGGTTTAAGCTGTCTGTTTTGTTGTATTCATTTTCACCCTAGCAAAGTTTATATGGCGAGAAAAATTGGAAAAGTGAAAAAATATTTTAAAAAAAGTGATTTCCCATATGCTCTACATATAGTATTAGGTGTTGTTAGTCCAATTAAAATTCGCATTGGGTGGAATAAACAATCAGAAAGTAAAAATTATAAATTTTTTAAAAACACTTTGCACCTCACTATTAAAAGATACTTCTTCCATTTTATGTTAAGGAATTCTAATAAAATCATAAAAATTAACAACAACTTTAATGACAAGTAGGATGATTAAAATGAATCGCGAATAAATGTTCGAAAGGTCTCTAATTGATCTCTAGTGAGAAGCAAAATTAGGCAAATAAATCGTAGTGCAACAGGGCATTATTACAAATATTTTTCTTTACTCTCAACGGTACAAACTGATGAAATGAGGGGACAATCCAAAATAGTCGAAAAACGGTAACGTCTCGTTGAAAACGGTATGTTTGGTCAGCCTTATCATGCAACGACTAACCACCATCGCTCCACTATTACTCTGGTGGAGTGGTTTTCAGGACCTCAAAATTATTATCAATCGGTTTATCAATATAGTTTTTCAAACATCTCCAACAGCAGTTTGAATCAGATAGCCTAGCGTAATCCTACGTCAACCATGCCGTTGTGTCCCGGACACAACCCTCTTGTGTCTTTTTTTATGAGAACGAGAACGCATCAACAACTTCAACAATTATATTACGCGACGCGCGAACTATTTTTTCTAAAAAAGACAAAACTTTTAAAACGAACGGTTACATTCATACAGATATATATTTAAACACAGCCAAGCAACGAGAATACAATTAAACTTAAATAATGAATCAAAGGTATGAGAGCTCTGGATAAGTTTGAAAAATAATAATAAATACATTTAATAGATACACACATACACAGAAATATACTCTCCGCACCATCTACTAGAATTATTTCATTTGATAATAAAGAACGGACGGCGCCAGTGGTTGTATGGTTAGCGTAACAGCCTCACAATCCGATCGGCCTGGGTTCAATCCCAGCTGGCGTCGTTGGGATTTTCTGAGGCGAAAAATCTCTGGTTACGTCTTCCTTCGGAGCGGAAGTAAAAGAAGTTGGCCCGGCTCATGAGTTGTTGAGTCTGATAGGTAGGAACAGGTGGAGTCGCCTCCCTGATGTCGGTGATTGGCACTAAAGTGGCGGAAATAGGCCGACGAAAAATAAGCGAAGATAAAAAAAAAAAAAAATAAAGAACGATCTCACCAATATATATAATCAAAGTGTAGATTTCCAATTCACCAATGCAAAATCTTGTACAGAATCCACATCGCCGTGGAACAAGATTGATTGCATTCAAGCTTGCATTAATATGTGCATCTCCAAGAATCAAACTGTGATTATGTCGCCAAAACGTCATACAAAATCACTATTACTGGCATACACTTCGAGTTTGGCTGGCATATGGATTATAGCTAAGCACACACAAGCACAACAAACGCGTAGAAAATGAAATAAAATGGAACCGATCCAATACTCGTGAAATTAAATGGTGTCTTGCGCTGGAACACATCCTAAAACGCAATGGAGCATAACAATAAATAACCTCCTTCCTTATGAAATTCGCGGACACTTCACGCTCTTTTCAGCGACGTAAAAATATTCTCGAATTTCAGACCAGTCGACCACTTCCACCGACAATAAAAAGAGCAAAGTCCGTTCTTCATATTTTTCAACATTTTCAATATTATTCACAAAACATCTCGTCAAAAATAGCTGTTCGGATAACAAGGATACCTCATTTTTTTACAACATTCTCGACGACTCGAACGAAGCAAAACCGAACACGGAGCGAGCGAAAAACATGACTGCATTTGACGGCTGCTCACGAGAGACTCAGATATAAAGAAATTCAAATTGAATAGAATTTCTTCATACTGAAAGGACTTACGGAATATGTCATGTAATTTTTCAATTCGTAATTTTGCAGGCGTCAATTTGATGGTTTGAGGAAAATACTATACTTCCAAGCAGGCCTGGTTCAGATAACTTTCCATCAACACGAAGCACAGTAAGAAGTGCAATGAAATACTTCAGAATCATTTACTTCTGTTTTTGCACTAAAAACACCGTGATGATTGGGTTATTTGACATCAATTCATAAAATCCGGAAAGTCATGGCATGGTTTAATGAATAAGGGATTCAGATTCTGGACTGGTCAGCTCGTTTACTATATCAAAACTCTATCAAGAACTAGGAGTGATCGTACGAACAGCTAACAAGTAGTATGAGTGATTTGAGAAGCTTAAATGAGCAGTATCCTTTGCGTAGAACGAGATACACACTATAACATGGCGCAGATTAGTCGAAATCACCCCAATGGGTTATTTGAACCGATTGACAACTGATGATGATCTACGAACTAGAAACTTATTTTAATTCATGTGAAATTGACGTTAGTTTTGTAAAGGAGTGAGACTTTTTCCATCTGGTTCTATAGTTATGAAACACTGGAATTCTAGTTTTTTGAATGAATGTTTCGCGCCTGGACACAACAGTAAACTTCAAATGGTCAGTCTTATAAATGAAGATAGTTATTATATCCTACATTATATACTTCAATTCAACCGACTTCTTACATATCATACTTGGGTGTGGATCAGAAATAAATGCTTTACGAACATATATTATGTCGATTTCCTTCAAACATTGTCCGTTATTTAACAATAAGATTTTGAGGAAAATAATTTTTGTTTCCGAACGCCTGTCAACGTTGGTAGACCGCAACCTGACATTTGAACAATTAGTCGCCCGCAATGCCCAAAAGTTGGGCCACCCCTGCTCTAGAGCAACTGAACTGTTTTACGGTTGGTTCATTCAAATTTGAATGAATGATGAATGCGCTGCCTATCGGAGAGCAACCAATAAACCTATAATTCGTCCAAATTCGAGCTCATCAGCCTACGAAAATTACCAACCCAACGGAATTTCCCGCCAGAGTATAATAAAATTTAAACCCTAAATAATAAATGCAACGCACTAGGAGCTACAATCCGGGCTGATCATTTGTAATTTCGTTCATAAAACTCATTACTGCTACCAGTAATCTGCGATTGCCCCCATATCCCACCCGATTTCTAATTCAACCCGAAGCAAACTCCCCTGCGTTGGGGAGCATCACCTGCACGAGGGATTCCACACGTATTGAGTTCTCTGTTCCCTGTTGTTAGTGGAAGTATCTCGCTTCGGTGCCGGCAAAAGTCAAACACTATCTAAACCAATCTGTCGCTGTACTTTCACGCGAGTATTACTCCGTGTTTGTACATGAGTGGACCGCTTACCTAGCTCACCAGCTTTCAAGTTAACAGCCAACAACACATGGGGTGGGATTTTGTGAGTTCCATTCGTTACGCCCTTTTTGGTCCATGACCAGGACTTCCCCGTGTCCAAGTCGATGTGGCCAAGTACTGTCAAGATGTCACAGGGCGCATCAGGACCAGATCTAACGTTTATCCCAACGGTCGCAGCATCAGTGGATCGGACAAACATCACCATCAGTGCACCCAACCGTTCATAGGCGGGAAATGGGAAAGGCAACCAAATGTCAGGTGTAATTTGTGAACAGTTGGAGCGGTGAAATTCACTTAATTCCATCGGATGCGACGGCGAAAAGCTGTATTTTGATTCGAAGATGAAAGCTGGATGTACTAAAGGTACGATTGGAAAAGAAATAATTGAATGCAGTGGAATTTTTGTTGGAAGCAAATTACGTTTACTGTTCCAGTGGTGTTTGACTTCACATTTTGGAAGCTCTAAAACACCTCACCTCATCCGGTTAAGATTGCCAAACCGAAAACCAGCTGAGTATCATCATTATCCACGAGGGACAGAGGCAGCAGCTTCACTTCGCCGGGGGTTGAGCTCAGGTTAAAAGGTTTTGAGAATCTTCATTGCGTTTTTACCAAACAGCTCTGCCTCTTCCTCCCCCCAAGGGCGACATACTTCGACTGCAAGAACACTTTTCGGCTAGGAATGAACCGCTGTGCTAGTTTTCAAATTTGATGTTTGTTTTCTCCAAAGTCGGCACTGCATGGGTTTTGTTGATGCTCGGAGCTTTGTTTGTGCTGCCACCGTACGGTTGAAATTAAACCGACTCAAACCAGGAAAGAGTGTGGGTGGGATGAAGGAGATCGTAGGGCCGGGCAGAGAGTAAGTGCTATTGGCTGCTATTTAGGGCAGTTTTTCATTTTTAGCACACAGTGCACCGTCATCAGCGGGGTAGAATAATAGACTGGGTGGGAAAAGCACAAACCAACCCACATACACTCCGCTCAATTGATACAGCAGTGTGGGATGTGGTGAAACTTGTACAAGAAGATGGAGGGCGGAAAGGCGCTCGAGAGCTAGCAAACAACAAATTACTGATAGCTCTGGTGGATTCAAATGTGTGCCACCGGTTGCGGTTTTGTTGGAACCGGCATTGTTCGCTGTGGGTTCACCCCCAGTTAGTTGCGGATTACGGATTGTTGCAGGTGGCGCGAATGATGTCAGGTCGGATCCTGAGACGTGTAGGGAGCGAGCGGTAAATCAGTGCGTGTTAGCAAATGCGTGGAGCTACGAGTGAAGTTCAATTAAAGTTCTCTAGCAGACAATTAAGCCAAGATAACGAGATCGGTTAAGCTGATAATATTGTCCGATCGACATAACCCTGGTTTTTTTTATCACAATGTTATGTCGCATCTAGTGTTCACCAAATTAGTTTCATCCATTCTTGTATTTGCAGCTCCGTCCCTCGTGGGATAATGCAGGATATAGTGACGTATCGCTAGAGAGCTAATATCATGATAATCTGATTAGATCACACAAACAAAAACAAGAACGACATAAAATTTAAGGCACAATTATTTGTCATTTTGTGAACACTTTATGTTACAATAATTCCGAGTAAAAGATTTACAAAAAATATCCGATATCGTCAAACCTTGTATGTTTATTAACTGTTGAAACATCCATATTTTGCATTCCACCATCAAAGTGAACCATCCTAAACATGTTGGGTCGCGAATATGAAAAATTTTCAATGGTAGGGGAATCGCGGGTAAGACGGACAGTGGGGGTATAATGGACAGGTGGTTGATCTGTATAGTTGCACTAGCTGACCCGGTAAACTTCGTCCCGTTCAAAATTTGTTTTTTGTTATCAAAACCTTCGAACATTCACATTTTCTTACTAAGCGCAAGTTCATGAGTCCAATCGCATAACTGTTCATTGATTGATCTTCTAATCGACCCCGTTGAATTTACCATTTACTATAAAATCGCTAGTACTTCTACCAAAACTCATCATTATAATATCATATTATTTTTAGACTACTTGCAAACCACTTGAAAATAACATGTTTCTCTGTTACATGGAATAAATGGTTGATAAAGACAACATGATAGAATAAAGACTCCTCCCCTCTTCACCCCTTAGAGAGGGGGGGAGTGCCTATTCACCATAGAAACGTTTCGTGCCCCCAAAATCTTCACATGCCAAATTTGACTCCATTTGCTTGATTAGTTTTCGAATTATGCAGAAATTTGTTTTTCATTTGTATGACAGCGAGGGGGAGGAGTGTCGAACCAGCATAGAAACATTTATTGCATCCTAAAGCCTCCACATGCCAAATTTAGTTTCGTTTGCTTGAATAGTTCTTGAGTAATGCAGGGATTTGTGTTTCATTTGTATGGGAGACCCCCTTAGAGAGGGGGGAGGAGTGTCGAACCATCTTAGAAATGTTTCTTCCCCATAAAACCTCCACATGCCAAGTTTAGTTCCGTTTGCTTGATAAGTTCTTGAATTATGCGGAAATGTATGCTTCATTTGTGAGGGGGGCTCCCCTCCCCCTCAGAGAGACGGGTGGTGTGTCTATTCTCCATAGAAAGGTTTCGCGTGCTAAATTTGCCATTTTCTTGATTAGTTTTCGAGTTATGCAGAAATTTGTCTTTCATTTGTATGGCAGCTCCCCCTTAGAGAGGGGGGGTGGAGTGTGTAACCATTTTTTTTGTCTATTAAAGTGACTTTCAACACATTTCGGCTGGTTCGTCACTTTTACTTCCATTTTTGGAAGAATGTCGGGAGTGAGAATTGAACTAGTGATCTCGGCGTGAGAGGTATGGATGTTACCACTACGCCAGATCGCCTCCAGTGTGTAACCATCATAGAAACATTTATTGCACCCTAACACCTCCATATACCTAATTTGGTTTCATTTGCTTGATTATTGCTCGAGTAATGCAGAAATTTGTGTTTAATTTGTATGGCAGCCCCCCCTAAGAGAGGGAGGAGGAGTATCTAACCACAATAGAATCATTTATTGCACCCTAAAACCTCCACACGCCAAATTTGGTTTCGTTTGCTTGATCAATTAAAAAATCAAGCAGAAATTCGTGTTTCATTTGTATGGCAGCCCCCTATCTTAGAGAAGGACAAACAGGAATCCATTTATATATATATATATATATATATATATATATATATATATATATATATATATATATATATATATATATATATATATATATATATATATATATATATATATATATATATATATATAGACTAGCTGACCCGGCATACTTCGTCCCGCCCAAAATTTATTTTTTGTTATTAATACCTCCAAACATTCACATTTTCTTACTTACGATCATGAATTCAATCTTGATTGAAATGATTTGGTGTCCGATCCTCACGATTTAACTCAAGAACGGAGCAACGGATTTGAACAGTCATTATCAGGATTGAATTGTCTCAGTCTACGTCAGATTTATATGCTAAAAAGTCACAGAAGGGTTGTGTCCGAGACACGACCGCATAATTGACGTAGGATTCCGTTAGGCCATCTATTGATTTTGGATATTTTTGAAAAATTACATCGTTAAACTCTTTGATAATGATTTGGAGGCCCTGAAAAGGGCAATTTTATATGGTTATTGGGTATTGTTTGTTCACTCCACCAGTGTTTACCGAGCGTGGACGACAGAAGGATGGTAAACAGTTGTTGGATGGTGCGTATTTGAGAAAAACATACCGAAATGGAACGAGATACGATGAAAACCGCCCTCTGTGATCCTAGGCGAGATGTATAGATGAAATGAAGAAAAAAAAATCACCAATGTAATATAAGATAATTACCAATACCGAACACAATTATCAATTTTTTTCTTCAGTATAAACATGTTACTTTAATATAGAGAAAACCTATTTGAAACGGAAAAGGTAATGTTCTTTTATAATTTTTATTTTCTGAGTATTTATTCAACCCAATGCGAATTTTAATTGGACAGCAACACCTAATACTATAAGTAGAGCATATGGGACTTTTTCTAATATTTCTTCACTTTTCCAATTTTTTTCGTCGTAAAAAACTTTCCTTGGGTGAAAATGAACACAACAAAACAGACATCTTAAACCAAACGACCCGTTCTCGAGCGGGAACACACCTTGGTTTTTATTTATGAAAATTGAAATAAATCGTTTCATATATCAAGTCATTTTTAACACAACTGCTACCATATACAATTTTACACTTACACTTGTGCTAAATTTTTCACAATACACGATCGATCATTGATATGAAATTTCACGAAGCAACCAACATTAGAGTTCCAAATTTAAATTTTATTTGCTAGAATTAGTCGTATCACTCACCTTACTTGCAATATAAAAATGCCCCCGACTTGCATATATTTGCAATGCCGATTTCCCCCAGGCACCTTGGTTTTGATGTCTCTGTTAGGGAACACTTTTCGGTGCAAACAAAAGCTCCCACTACTTTCATGTATTTGCAATGTCAATTTCCCCCAGGCAGCTTGGTTTTGATGCCTCCGTTAGGGAACACATTTCGGTGGGAGCAAAAGCTCCCCCTACTTTTATGTATTTGCAATGCCGATTTCCGCCAGGCAGCTTGGTTTTGATGTCTCCGTTAGGGAACACATTTCGGTGGGAGCAAAAGCTCCCCCTACTTTTATGTATTTGCAATGCCGATTTCCGCCAGGCAGCTTGGTTTTGATGTCTCTGTCAGGGACCCGCCGCATGTGTCATCAATTTCGACCAATCAGATGTGGGTATTTCCGTTAGGATAGGGGTTGAGATTTTTCAATTGTTCAATACAGGTAAACTTCGATATAACGTACATTTCACTTTCAAAATTGTACGTTGTATCGAATTGTACGTTATATCGAAGCATAATGAAGTACTCACAAACGTAGTCTATAATACATTATTGTGTTGCTGTTTTAATAAAGTTAATGAATAACTTCAATCAGAAGACGAAGCCAGCCTTTCTCATGATGTTTGTCTTCATACTGTTGATGAAAGCTTGATTCATTCAGAATCCGGAATCACAAAATCATCTGTATTTCGGAATTGATTGAAGGTACAAAACTTGTTTTAGCATCACAATACAGATAATTCATTGTTCTATCAGAAAAAATATATTGAAAAAATTTATCCTTCACACTTTTGAAATGTGTACGTTATATCGAGGTAAAATGTACGTTATATCGAGTGACGTTATATCGAGAGTACGTTATAACGAGGGTACGTTATATCGAAGTTTCCCTGTAGTTAGTTTCATGACATATATTATTTTCTTCAATATAAAAAATTGTTATGGAGTGCCAAAATCGATTGACTCAAAAATCAAAAAAAAATAAGCGTTTTTTAAATTGGACACCGAAAGCGTATATGATAGTTTTTGCTTGCGTGCTGGTGTATCATGAAGTGCGAACCGTTGCAAAGTTATCTCGTTCGCTTTTGTGTCGTAATTTTTAGCACGTAACAACAAAAGAATGCCGCAGGGGGAAATGATTTCTGTATGATCATATTTGAACGAACGAAAGCGATTTTTTTCAGTGAATGAATTATTGGGCAAACACTGATGAGAACACTTTGTAATACTAACCTCGAGCTAACCGCGAGTAATCGATTACATATTACTAACATAGATGATAAGAAATCTCGTCAAAATATTGAACTCCCGGCCACGTCAGGCTAACACCATACGAGCCTTGATAAAAATATATATATTTTGGTTAAAAAAATGTTTCTCTCTCAAAAAACTATATTTAGAACTAAAATAAACTAACAAATTTCCTAATTGTACCATCGAGTTCCAGAAAGATCTTAGAGAACCGTCAGGGTTATAAGAACCTGCCGAAAAGTTGATTATTTTCCAAAGCTTTTAAACATATTTATATTTATATTTGCTTGAAAAATAACTTGATGATAAAGGGAGAGTCGTCTTGACGAACCCGACAGAAAATCTGTTTTGTAAATACTCATAGTTCATTTATATAGTATTAAAACCCACTGTTTTCAATAAACAAAAACTGAGCCCCAGAGGGCTATCGAAAGTAGTTACCGTTAAGCAGCTTATTAGTGCTCTCGACGTTCCAACAGCCGGAGCCACATTCGTGAGAGTTCAATTTGTTGCCGGTTGTTCGCCGAAATCACTCCTTGAATAATCAAATAGTTTTATTATAATTGAGTGCGGATTTTGATTCATTAAATAATTATCATGTTGGCTTCATTAATTACTTTTGACAGAGCTTTCAGTAAGTGCCTCTGGTACTCAGACGTGTCAACTAATATATGCCGACGACAATTATCAAGATTTTTGTGTGCGGCCTGGAAATGCAAAATTACACATGATTCATCGATTCGAACTAAAGTAGAACATTCTATTTCTTCAAATAGAAATTGGTAAAACTAAATTTTACATGTACAGATGCGAGTCGCAGTATATGGAGGCAGCTATGCCGCGAATGACCATACTTTCAAGAACAGGATATGTCATCATCAGTCATTATCAGTAGCTTAAAGTTGTGCATATAATGGATCGAATTCAGCTCAAAAGATCCAGTTCACTGCCATCTATGCTCTCCCCAATGTTGATACTCATTGCATCGCTTCTATATCCAAGTCCGCCTAGTATCGGCTGAAATAATTATCCCTTTCAAATATAATAACAAAGCACATTACTAGCATTTTCATCTCACGTCTGCAGAATCACCATCATAATCCTTCTGCAGTGCAATTGTCATCCCCATTGGCAACATTGCGCTTATTTGTGCGGTATCCTCTGTAGTTCCCGGCATTCAAGCAATTCAGACCAGTAAGGAAAGGTCAGAATAGTGATGTTGAACAGAGCTGGGGTGGGCAAGAAAGGCAAAAAAGGCTCAAAGGAAACTAATTGTATCTGGGTTGTTCCATTCTGCTTTCTCTCCCACATGCACAAATGGGTGGAATGAATGAGTTTCAGTGTATGAGCAAACGCTAAGCCTTAGAACAAATGAAGACAGCTCAACAGCAGCACATTTCTTACCCCTTTGTTTTTGACTCAATGGATGCACCTTTATGCTTACTCGCTTCATCCCGGTCTCGATTCTGGTTCCGTGTGTGTTTTGCTGCTGTGTTAAGTTAGCTGGAAGCATTGTTTAGCAGGACTATTTTTTGGAGAATGCACTGTAAACAACTTGAAAATACATAACAGTTTGAATGTTTTATATTTGCAGGGCGACCCGACCAGGTGCACAACTGCAGCCTGGCAAATGTTTCCATGACATCGCTGAATGTGCGTTGTTTCGAAGGGTTCAACGGAGGGTTGGCCCAGTCATTCTATCTGGAACTGCGGGACACCCACACACAGGAGGTACGTTTCAATAACACCTCCCCGGTGCCCCGGTTCGAGGTACCGAATCTTCATCCCAGTGCAGTCTACCAGCTGTCGGTGTATGCATTCAACTCCAAGGGCAAGTCCGAACCATACGTCATGGGAGCGGCCACGTTACGGCTGCCCGAGAAGCAAATGAACTCGGAGAAAGGTAAGTCAACCTGTGCGAGAACGATATTGCACATATGAATGCTTGATTTACGATTTTCCTACTTCTACTTTGCATCCAGCTGAGCGCCCACGATCCCCACTGCCCTTGACACCTGCCCTTTCGATTGGAATCGGGCTGGTGGCGGCCGTCCTCATCGGCAGTCTTGCAATTTTGCTAGTCCTGAAATCGCCTTGCGGGGGCAGCAACCGCCGCAATAAGGAAACGGCGCAAAGCACACAGGTACGAGCTTCCTCACCGGGTCCGAGCGACAAAAGCGTTGCCAGCAAGGATTACGACGGGAACGACAGTGACGAGAAGAATCCTGACGTGATACCAGACACGATCGACTCCGATGATCAGGTGAGCCCTTCTTAACAGTTTGACGCGGTTTTCAAGAAAACTGGGATGCTTTATTTGAATATAAAGTAATTCTGTACAATACATGTGGGTATTTAAATGGTTTGATACATAGGAGGCATTTTTTGATTCTGACTATTCATTTAAGGTAATTTCAAGTTGGTCTTTTGCCACCACATCTGTACCATTTACCGAAGCCATGCTGAACAAAGATGTAGGGGAACTAGGAGTAAGCACGGCCCCAGAAGGGAAAGCATTGTTTTGTGATATCTGAACGCACATATCGTTATGTTCCTCTCACAGAATCATTGTCTAGATTATTTTCCATGAAATATACGAGGGTCACTATTTATATTTCGGGAATTGGCAACACTGATATCATGTGAGTCCATCTGACGGTTCCATCGTAAAGTTTGACATTTTTGACGATATACGTACTCAGCACATTTTGTCATACGGACGCTATTTGTTTATTTTATATTTAGTTGAAAGTTTGGTCTCGGCAAAAAAATGGAACTGAATCGTGAACATTTTCGTGCGATGATTTTTTACGACTTTCGACGTGGATTATAACAACAAGAGTGCGTCAATCAACTTAATTTGACTTTTGGCGATGAAGCTCCATCAAAAACCACTGTGTATCGCTGGTATAGTGAATTCAATCGTGGTCGTAGTTCGCTGTCCGCCGAGTTTCGTGAAAGTCGTCCAAAATCGACTGTAGTGCCAGAAAACATCGATGCTGTGCACGAAATGATTAAGCAAGATCGTCATGTAACCTATTGTGAGATTCAGGCATCCCTAAGCATTAGTTCCACCAGCATATATGCGATTTTACATGAACACTTAGTTGTGCGAAAATTATGTTCACGTTGGATCCCACATAATTTGACAATCGCTCAAAAAAAGGCTCGTGTCGATTGGAATAAATGCTTTGAAAATTGGTTTAAGCGCATGCAAAAGTGTATCGATCATCGTGGCGAGTACTTTGAAAAACAATAAAAATATTTTCGCAGCTTAACTATTTGTTTCTGTTCATATTCCCGAAATATAAATAGTGACCCTCGTAATAAATATCAGTGCTTTGAAACGATCATTTTGCAAGTAATAGTCAATTCTCAAAACTGACATGAAAACGGAGCTAGTGCGGGTGAAACCGGCACCCCATGGGGTTAACACCGATATCCTTTGGGTAAAGTGACCAGATGGTCAGAGGTCTAACGCGGGACACAAAAAAAAACAACACGTTATGTATGTACGTTATGTGAACATAAACCATGGTTTAGCGAGTCTAAACTGATCAGCATTATTTCTTTCTGAATATCGGCACTCAGTTGTGATTTTTCGGGGGCTTAGATTTTGTTTACGCCCGAAAATCACTCGCTTAATCAGAGCATTTAAGCCTGGCAAGCACGATTTAGATTATACAATTTTTTTCAAATTACCGAATGGAATGCTCGAAAATTCCAATTCATTTTTCATCGATTTTAGTGTTAACGTATGCATTCAAAAAAATGGACTAATTTCGCATGGCGATGAAAGATAAATTATAGAAGAAAATTTTCTTTAAATCTTACGTTTATTAAGTCTACAACAAAATTGATTCAAGTCTGTTGATCCGCAGCAGCAGCACTGTCAAGCAACTTGATGATTTTTCCATATTGCAAGCTCTACCTCACAGCGAAGAAGTTGGACAGGCACTTTGTGTCCGCCAGATATAGCCGATCTGGTATTTACAATATCATCTCTTTGCCGCTCCTTAAGCCGGTAGATCGAAGCAACCGGCCAAACGGTGGAGAAGAATCTGGCCAAAATGGACATAGAATTTAACGAATGGCAGGGGCCGGCATTTAACGTTCCCCAGGTAAGCGATGACGTCAAATATATCATTCACATCAAGTTCTCGAAGAAGGTCCTTCTCTGACAGACGTGAAGGGAATGTACAAGCCGTTTTTTTTTCGAATCATATGGTGAATGGAGAGATATATAGTACGAAGTGCTTGCCGGAGTTGGGAAGGTGATGTGGTCTTTATGCCGAACCTGGGATCAGCCCATTATGCCAAAAGATCACTGGAGGATGGATCGACTGGAGATAAACATTGTCACGAAGACCACCAACCTTCCCGACATTTCCCAGCTGCGCCCGATAGAAAACTTTTGGGCGAATGGCCAAAATAGAGAGACAGACGACCACCAAAGCCACGAAAAGGTAAAATAACACGCCGATATACATCTTTTCATCGGCCATGGTTCAGGTTCCGGCCAACTTCCGTAAGACCGCCCAGTACTTCATTTACGATACTTCATCAAACAACTCTGCCTCTTCCTGTCGAGTATACACTAGTTCTTCCGGCTTATTTAAAACGTTAGGCCCTTACCGAGTTAGGGGACCAAAGATGAACTTTTCGTCTGACTCACGTTGGTCCCTGTGGATCTATAGGGGACTTTAATAAAAATCATTTTCCAATTTTGTTGCTGTCGCTTCCAGTTAACACTCTCTAAACAAAAAGCATGCATTAGAAGCGCTCTTGAACAGTCTGCCAGATAAAAGTTTTTTTAAGGTTCATCCATTTAAGAAAATCAACATGATCAAATTGTGATATTGAAATAAATTGATATCGCGGGACATTTTCGTTTCTTTTGCCAAATGCGGGACTTTTCGCGGGACGAAATCTTACGCGGGACATTTTGTTGAAATGTAGGACTGTACCGCGTAACGCGGGACGCCTGGTCAGTTTACCTTTGGGATAAGACCGTCATCTCAATTCGTCAATAAATATACGAGGGCTGTCCGATAAGTACTTAGTCTACAAAAAAAACAAAAATTTTGGAAAAGTGGCGATTTATTTCTCAACATAGTCTCCTTTTAGATCGATACACTTGACCCAGCGATGCTCCAACTTCTTGAAGGGGGGCCCCGGTCTGGAAAATCTAAAAAATTGAATTTTTGTTTTTTGCATTTTTGGGAAACTGATGTCCTCAGAAATGTTGACCCAAAAGGATTTTTAGATATTCGACTTTATGGGAAAGTTACATCCAAATGTATGATGTCTCCCCAAGGGATATAGTTTTGCTGTACAAATTTCAAACACGTTTTTCTCAAAACCATGTTTTCTCAACTGGTGGTATCTCAGTCTCTCTATTGTCCTGAGGTTTCAAAATATTCATTGGAATTCGTTCTGCGACACTTCGTTGCTTCAGAACCGATACCACCAGCAAGGTATCGATTTTCAGATAGCATCTACGCATCCGGCTGTCAACAACGTAATATTCATTCACTCAAAAAATGGAAAATACATCTTCAAATATACCATACACAATAACCAAAATACTCGAACAGTCCACTTCATACCTAACATCCGAAAAAAAAATCACGAGAATTCATTATTTTCCGACCTTCCAGACAGGGGTCCCCCCTTAATCCATCTGAAAAATACGTTTTCTCGAGGTCTGCAAACAAGGTCTCCGTGGCGACGATGACCTCCTCTTTCGACCCAAATTTCTACCCGGCGAGTGACTTTTTCAAGTTTGGAAACAAAAAAAAAAGTCTCACGGGACCAAATTTGGAGAATACGGTAGATGGGGCAGCAGTTCGTAGTGTAACTCGATCGATTTCGCCGTGGCGACGACGGAATTTCCACTTTAACCATTTTTCTGAAATCCGCGAACACGCCCGCTTCCACACACGGTCAAAACAAAACTACGAGTCCGACTCAGCTGAAATTTTGACAGTGGCCGTTTACGTGAATGTACTACACGATAGTAATCTCTCTTGCGATACTGACACCATCGGGTCAAGTACTTATCGGACCGCCCTCGTATGTTTGAATGTTTGTAGGGTTGTCCCACATTAATAGAAAATTGTTCCTGTTCCTGTTGACTGATTGATCTGAAATTTAGAAAACACCTTTGATTCTACTGTCATTATAAAACTGCGTATTCCATGATCTTGAAAAATTCAATTCGGCCATCGCTAAAAAATGGCTGAATGAATTGACTTGGAGAACACAATACATAATAAACAACCTAAATTCTAATAGGTCGCCGCCACTAAATAGTCGACTATGTATTTCTTGCAATCCTCTCAATATCGGTATCAAATGAATTGATTTGACTAATAGAATACGGTACATCATGAAAATATTCCGAAGAAAATTAGGTAAGAAATAAACATTGGATTTCCATTATCCACAGTAGTTAGTTGTTTCATCATATACCCCTCGGTTTTATTTTAGTCTCATCAATACCCTAGATTAATGAAGGAATGGGAGTGATAACTACTAACTGCTACTTGCCTAATTATTTTCTAGCTTTTAGTACTTTAAACCGTTTAACTTAACACGTTTTATTACTTATTATATTATCTAGTTTTTATAAATATAAAATCAATTATCTGTATCATTAGGATACTTTTTATTTCTTACCTATCTTTCTTCGGAATATTTTGATGACGTACTGTATTCTATTAATCAAATCATTTCATTTGATACCAATATTGAGGGGATTGCAAAAAAATACATAGTTGACCATTTTGTGGCGGTGATCTTTTCGAATTTATGTTGTTCAAAATGTAGTTATTCTCCAAGTCAATCCATTCAGCCATTTTTTAGCGGCGGCCAAATTGAATTTTTCAAGATCATGGAATACAAAGTTTTATAATGACAGTAGAATTAAATGTATTTTCCAAAGGGCCTGGCCGGGTAAGGGAAGAAAAAGTGCCCCCAAACGAAATCACCAGCTGTATGGCAAATATTGTATAGGATTTCCAGCGGTTTTTTGGACCCCTATGTGGCTTAACATATGATCTATAGTAAAAAACGTACTTTTTCGCTTATTTCACGCCATCCTCAAAAGCTAAAAATTTGAAAAAAAATACTAATGTGCATCTCACTACGGTGTATCAAGCAAAAAAAAAAATTCATGGAAAATTGAAGTACTAAAAAAGTATTGAAATTTTTTATTTTTTTGGGATTTAGAGATTCAGTACTACTCTAATTCATATTTAAATGTGTTCCTACGACTTGATTTTTTCCGGTGTTGCGCGGCATAATTTTTTTTTTTGTATTAACAGGGGCTAGCTGGTTAAGGGAGTAAAGAATACACCCAAACCAAATCATCAACAGTATGAAAAATATTGTATAGGGTATCAAATGAAACATTTTGGCAGTAGTACCTGATCGACAGCAGGAGTGGAGTGATATGCGACGGTGATATATCGCGCGTAATTGTCCTTCAACGTGAATGATTCAGGAACAGGATCAGTATATTCTGCTTCTATTCTAGGTACCACAACAAGTGTATACAGAAACAAAAACTGTTTATTTGAACTAATTTATCTTATAAATTATAAATAGAACTGCGGAATAAAGTATGAGAATGCTAATATATTTCACGATGTTTGTTGGATAATAGTTGATCGTGCACTGAAGGGTTCTCTCCGAGATAATCTACTCGCAGCCTCCTAATCGCACCACTATCACTAGTAGTCAACCGTGTAACGGCGAGTATGAGCTTGATCCATGATAGGGTGAAGTGGAAAGTTGCTGTTCGTGGATGCAATGCAGATGTAGGAGTTTTGAGTTTACGAACAGTACCATGTATTTGAGTCCTTATATGGTACATCATAGGATCTATGGTGAAAATGCACGTTTTCGTTTTTTTCACGCCATTCTCAATAGCTTTGATACAAAATGTAACATAATTATTCCTTGAAGGATTTCTTGATTTCTTGAGGATTACGCGGAAAAAAATTTTTTGGCCTTTGGGCATTTTTAATTTATTTTGAATTCAGAGACACAGTACTGCTCTAATATTTATTTAAATGATGTTTTTATATGTCTAAATTTTGTCGGTATATTTGGAGCATTACACTAATTGCACTTGTGGAGAGATTATTCGGATTAATGGGAAGAACACTTTTAAATCCAAATTATTATTATTTTTTTATTGTAATCTTACAATTGAAAACCACGAACACAATAAAATAATCGAATTCAAGAAAATAAGAATGATAATGCAGACTATGAAGAAAATTATTTTTGTGTCTAGCAATGCTCTTTAAAATTCAAGATAAAATTACGCCGTAGAACATAAAAATACACATGCGAACGCATTTAAATAAAAATTAGAGCAGTAGTGGGTAACAAAGTTATATTTTTTTTCAAAATTTCTAAATGCCAGAAAATACACTCATCAAAAAAAAATTAGAGGAACAGAGTCCGAAGCCGAAAATTTTAAGTGATTTTTGACATGCTGTAACTTCGTGAAAATCAATGCAAATCGATGGGATGCACATCATTTTGCAGCTACAACTTTAAGGTATTAGAATATTTTACGTACATGTCTTTGGTGTGTGTAGGTGTAGTGGGTAACAATATCGGGAATAAATGAAAAATCGATTTTTCCTTGTTTTAGAATATTTTGGACTGACCCAACTTTTTGCTGACCAACTCAACAGCAAATCCAATTAACCTTACCAACCAGCTTTTATTTCGTTCCAAGAACGATTCTGTAGAACCTTCCCAGCTTTTTTTTAGTTCCAAGAATGTTTCCGTAGGACCTTCGCACACAGAGATATTTTAATTTACAAACAGAGCAAGCTGAATGAAACCGTTAAAAAGTAACTGTTTGTTTGGAAACTGCGACCATCTTGGGTTTGGATTTTTCATGATCTGCTGTATTGTACCAGTCGGACACTTTCATTTGATACGCATTTTGATGGGACTTTGACAAAAAAAATGGCGCCATATGAAATTATTATACAAATGATTCAAAATTTCCGATCTAAAAATAAGAAAAATCAAAAATAAAATACTCCGGATAATCGAGTCCGACCTATATATTATACAAATGGTTACCAGTATTTGAGAGTCATGACATTTTCTGTTATTTTTTGGCTCCTTTAAACTTATATTAGGCTGTCAAAAAAGTCCTGCGGTATTTCCGCGAGGTGTCGTTGTAAGCGCGTAGTTCTAGTTGTATTCATTGTATCGAGTCATACTATAACTTGTTGGAAAGGTATTCTTGCGCGCTATAATATAGTCCTTGACAGTGTTTTGTTTGGTTAAGTCGTTCGTGAGTTATAGTGTCGCAAATATGGAGCAAAATAAAGAGAAAATCCGACATATTTTACAGTACTACTATGACAAAGGCAAAAATGCATCTCAAGCTGCCAATAAAATTTGTGCAGTTTATGGACCCGATACAGTTTCCATTTCCACCGCACAACGATGGTTTCAACGTTTTCGTTCTGGTGTAGAGGTCGTCGAAGATGCGCCACGCTCCGGAAGGCCTGTCGTCGAAAATTGCGACAAAATCGCTGAATTAGCCGAGAAAGACCGGCATAGTAGCAGCCGTAGCATCGGCCAAGAGCTGGGGATAAGTCATCAAACCGTTATTAACCATTTGAAGAAGCTTGGATTCACAAAGAAGCTCGATGTATGGGTGCCACACACGTTGACGCAAAAAAACATCTTTGACCGTATCGACGCATGTGAGACGCTGCTGAATCGCAACAAAATCGACCCGTTTCTGAAGCGGATGGTGACTGGCGATGAAAAGTGGGTCACTTACGACAACGTGAAGTGCAAACGGTCGTGGTCGAAGCCCGCTGAAGCGGCTCAGACGGTGGCCAAGTCCTCATTAACGGCCAGGAAGGTTCTGCTGTGTGTTTGGTGGAATTGTCAAAGAATAATCTATTATGAGCTGCTTCCCTATGGCCAAACGCTCAATTCGGACCTGTACTGCCAACAACTGGACTCATGAAGAAGAGACCATCTTTGATAAACAGAGACATTGTCTTCCATCAGGACAACGCCAGGCCACACACTTCTTTGGTGACGCGCCAGAAGCTCCGGGAGCTCGGATGGGAGGTTCTTTTGCATCCGCCGTATAGTCCGGACCTTGCACCAAGTGACTACCACCTGTTTTTGTCCATGGCGAACGAGCTAGGTAGTCAAAAGTTCACAAAGGCCACAAAAGAGGCCTGTGAAAATTGGCTAACCGAGTATTTTGCCAATAAGGAAGCGAGCTTCTATAACAGGGGTATTATGAAGTTGGCATCTCGTTGGGAACAAGTCATCGAACAAAACGGCGCATATTTGACTTAAAACAGATGATTGTAACTAATTTTATGAACAAATGAAAATTCAAAAAAAATGCCGCAGGACTTTTTTGACAGCCTAATATAACTGTGCCTGTACAAATAAACGATTTATAAAAAAAAACTCATGATTTGACGGTTGTACGACACTATAAATGAAGTCCGATAAATGGAAGCTGACATTTTGCAAACGATATTTTTTCGTGTGAATCAACATTTTTTTAAATGTTACGTTTGAAAATTCGAAGGTACTTTTTTCCCATACATCCTTTGGCACTCTAGAGTGCATATTTCCAATGTTTATTTCCTGTGATGGAGCGAAAGGAGCATTTGTTTGCATTACGTTAATCTTCCATCTTTTCTATGCAAAACTTTATATCCATGTAATTTATAACCAGTTTCCGTTTATTCATGAATTATGTATAAATATTCATTGAGTTTGTGGAACAGCATTTGAATTGTATTATTATTTTTCTATCATTTATAATTCATAGCAAATCGTGATGCTTCAAGCCTCTGTTATAACACAAAACAGTTGTGATTGAGTTGGGAAAAAATCATCCGAAAGGAATAACAAAAAACGACTGTTTGTTATTGCTGTCACAATATCCGATCATGTTGATTAATATTCTGCTCTATCTCTATTCGCACTATGCGTTTCGTTGCAGATGGAATATATCCGACGTCGACAGCACATATCCACAATTGACACTAGCAGCCCGAGTCGGCTGCTGTTGACAACCACAGCCCAGAGCCAGAACTTCATGGGTTCGACGATGGCGCTGCACAACAATCACACCGCCAGTCTGGGATATTGCACCTTGAGAAACGGTGTGCCCCAGCCTGCCAACTCGGTGACCAACGTATCCATGAGTCATATGCCAAGCGCGTTTACAACAGCATCGCACACCACCTGTACCCTGCCGAGGCATCCGCCGGGTGCCGCTGTAATGAATCCTGCCGGTCCGATTGGTGCCCACCACTGGCCATCGTACGGTGGCACCATAGCGGGTGTCCGGAACATGACTACCATCTCGGTGACCAACAGTCAGCAAGTGGTGCCTCCGCCACCTTCCACCATTGCGATGCAGCATCTGGGGCCACAGCCAAGGACGCGGGTCTGCATAGGACTGCCTGAGGATGACGTGTCCGCCGATACGCCGCTCATGGTAAAAAGAGAAAGCACCGTATGACTATAGGAATCTCACAGGGTCGGTGATACGGCCCTGTGAGGCTCTCCCCGAACGTAGCTGCCCGGAGGCAGGGGACCCGGGGCAAGACTTAAACAATAATTAGAAACTGTTCGAACAAAAGATACCAGAGTGGAGGTAAAATATTTACGAGGAACGAATCCATCTTCTAGTAAAACTCATTTATCCTGTTCTTGTTTTTTTTTTTTTGCATCGGGACCATGATATGCTCGATGATCACTTTATGTATTTCACTTTATTTCCACACTGTTTCCATGAAGGGTGTAGTTTAGAAGAGAATAACGACGTTATTTACCATTATATCATTTTGTGATATGAACGCTGTGAAATAATCAAATCGATGCGCTCGATTTTGAGCGCGAATTAAAGTCGAGGACAGTTTAGCACTCATCGGATCGTACATAGGAAGAATGAAGAAACGTAAAAGTAAGCGACTCGAATGAGAAATCTGTAAATAATAATTTAATTTACGACCAATCCTCAAACCAATTTCTAAGAAACCAGCAAAGCTGGAAAGAGAGCAGCGGAAGCCAGCTGAGCACAAAAAAAAAGCATAAACTCAAGATCGTAATCTTTCCTGTAAATATGTACATAAAATCACTGAAGAAAAGAACAGCTGAGTTGTAGACAGAGCGGCAGGAGTGAGGGAATAAAACTTTTTCCTTATGATTTGATTTCGCGCGAACGAGTTTCTTGCATTTTACACCCGACAATCCCGGTGAAAAACGTTATCCCTGGTTGAGTTGAGTTGTTGTCGGCTTCCCGGTGGAAGGAAACCGCGTTGCTGCTGATAACTGAACCATCCGGGTTTCCCCACGCGAAAGAGGGTGAGGCGTGAAGAAGGAGAGTTAATTTAGTTTTAGCTAGAAAATAAAATTTAACGATGCACTCGGTAGTTGACTGCTGCGACTAACCGACACAAAAGGGGGAACGGGAAATGGATTTTATTGAACCGATGGCCCGAAGGAAGTGCCGTGTGATTACTGGCGTGAAACAGAAATTTACATTGATGGAGCTGAGAAAGATGGTTTAGAATGAAAGTTATTTACTGGTTGATTGCAAACACGCTTAAATCTTTTGCATTTAGGCAGAAATGTGGGCTTTAAATGTATTTTGTTCGGCGAAATGAACGACAATTCACAGTTTCGACTGTATGAAATAAATAAAATATGAAACATATAAAATTTTCCATATCGCAGCGCTGTATCTGTTTTGCTTTATTCAAGCGACAATAATTATGAGTTTGATGGATTGTAACGTGACATGCACCCGAAACAACGATGCGTCAATTGCAAAGAACAACAGTTACAGTAATTTACTTTGTTTTTATGTTAATCCTGTGCCCCCATGTCCTCTCTTTAGTAAAGGTAGATCAATAATTTAAACAACCCGCGTTCATACCAATTAATAAATATTAATAAAAAAAACCAACGTTCGTTGCTCTTCATGGGGAGAATATTTCGAACGATAGAGACTTGTTAGTTTTCAGACCTGATATTTTATTTTTGCGTTGCACAGAGCTTGAGCTTTAGCTTGAGTAGACTGTACACTTCTTAGTTGCTCTCAGTGATTGACTTGAACCAGCGAAATAACACAAAGAACCCACTGAATGACGCTTGGAGGTAGCAAACCATTTTCAATGCCATATTTTATTTTTGCGTTGCACTGAATATGGAAACTGAAATCGGAATCCAGAATTTAAGTCTGGATACTAAATCTGGAGTATGATTGAAATCTTAATCTGAATCTGGAACCTGAAATCTGAATCTGGAATCTGAATCTGGAATCTGAATCTGGAACATGCAACTGGAATCTGAATTCGGAATCTGAATCTAGAATCTGAATCTGGATACTGAATCTAAAATCTGAATCTGGAATATGAAACTGAAATCTGAATATGGAATCTAAAATTTGAACCTGAATCTGGAATCTAAAATATGGAATCTGAATCTGGAATTTAGATTTGGAATCTGAATCTAGAATCTGAATCTGGAATCTTAATCTGGAATATGAATCTGGATTTTGAATCTAGAATCTGAATCAGGATACTGGATCTGGAATTTGAATCTGGTATATGAATCTGAAATATAAATCTGGAAACAAAAATCTGAAACTGAATGCGGAATCTAATTCGGAAATCTGAATCTGGACACTGAATTTGTAATCGGAATTTGAAATCTGAATCTGAAATCTGGATCTGGAATAAAAATTTGGAATCTGAATCTGGAATAGGAATTTGGAATCTGAATCTGGAATTTCAATCTAAAATCTGAATCTGGAATAAGAATTTGGAATCTGAATCTGGAATAAGAATTTGGAATCTGAATCTGGAATCTATAATCGGAATCTGGAATCGGAATCTGGAATCTGAATCTGGAATTGGAATTTGGAATCTGAATCTGGAATTTCAGTCTGAAATCTGAATCTGGAATCTATAATCTGAATCTGAAATCGGAATCTGGAATCTGAAATTAGAATCTGAATCTGGAATCAGAATTTTAAATCTGAATCTGGAATCTGAATCTGGAATCTGAATCTGGATACCGAATCTAGAATCTGAACCAGAAATCTGAATTTAGAATCAAAATATAGAATCTCAATCTGGAATATTAATTTGGAATCTGAATCTAGAATCTAGAATTTTAATATGGAATCTGAATCAGGAACCTAAATCTGTAATCTGAGGATGAAATCTGAATCTGGAATCTTAGTCTGAAATCTTAAATGTGACCAATCTCACTTGAATTGATTGACAAGAAAACAAGAAAACAAGAAAACAAGAAAACAAGAAAACAAGAAAACAAGAAAACAAGAAAACAAGAAAACAAGAAAACAAGAAAACAAGAAAACAAGAAAACAAGAAAACAAGAAAACAAGAAAACAAGAAAACAAGAAAACAAGAAAACAAGAAAACAAGAAAACAAGAAAACAAGAAAACAAGAAAACAAGAAAACAAGAAAACAAGAAAACAAGAAAACAAGAAAACAAGAAAACAAGAAAACAAGAAAACAAGAAAACAAGAAAACAAGAAAACAAGAAAACAAGAAAACAAGAAAACAAGAAAACAAGAAAACAAGAAAACAAGAAAACAAGAAAACAAGAAAACAAGAAAACAAGAAAACAAGAAAACAAGAAAACAAGAAAACAAGAAAACAAGAAAACAAGAAAACAAGAAAACAAGAAAACAAGAAAACAAGAAAACAAGAAAACAAGAAAACAAGAAAACAAGAAAACAAGAAAACAAGAAAACAAGAAAACAAGAAAACAAGAAAACAAGAAAACAAGAAAACAAGAAAACAAGAAAACAAGAAAACAAGAAAACAAGAAAACAAGAAAACAAGAAAACAAGAAAACAAGAAAACAAGAAAACAATAAAACAATAAAACAAGAAAACAAGAAAACAAGAAAACAAGAAAACAAGAAAACAAGAAAACAAGAAAACAAGAAAACAAGAAAACAAGAAAACAAGAAAACAAGAAAACAAGAAAACAAGAAAACAAGAAAACAAGAAAACAAGAAAACAAGAAAACAAGAAAACAAGAAAACAAGAAAACAAGAAAACAAGAAAACAAGAAAACAAGAAAACAAGAAAACAAGAAAACAAGAAAACAAGAAAACAAGAAAACAAGAAAACAAGAAAACAAGAAAACAAGAAAACAAGGAAATCTGAAAATCTGAAAATATGAAAATATGAAAATCAAAAAAATCTGAAAATCTGAAAATCTGAATATCTGAAAATCTCAAAATCTGAAAATTAAAAAATTTAAAAATCTGAAAATCTGAAAATCTGAAAATCTGAAAATCAGAATATCTGAAAATCTGAAAATCTGAGAATCGGAATATCTGAAAATCTGAAAATCTGAAAATCTGAAAATCTGAAAATCTGAAAATCTGAAAATCTGAAAATCTGAAAATCTGAAAATCTGAAAATCTGAAAATCTGAAAATCTAAAAATCTGAAAATCTGAAAATCTGAAAATCTGAAAATCTGAAAATCTGAAAATCTGAAAATCTAAAAATCTTAGAATCTAAAAACCTGAAAATAGGAAAATCTGAAAGTCTGAAATTCTGAAAATTTGAAAATCTGCAAATCTAAAAATCTGAAAATTTTAAAATTTTAAAATCTGAAAATCTAAAAATCTGAAAATTTAGAAATCTGAAAATCTGAAAATCTGAAAATTGACAATCTCAAAATCTTAAAATGTGGATATATGAAAATCAAAAGCGAAAATTTCATTTTAAAGCGAATGAGCATGGAAAACGTAGGGCGGTTTTTATTTGACAGTTTGTTTTTTTCGTTCGGTACGAAACCTGATATTTCTCCGAAAACTTTTCATACTAACGAACATCTGCTTCTAATGCATCAATCGCGTCTGTCCTGGCGTAAGGACGAATATCTTCGATTCCTCGAAGATTGATCGATTGCATTTCCCACACCGTCTGGAGCTTGCACCCAAGATTTCCGCTTTCGGACGATATGGTTGATGAAGGTATCTTTATTTTGCTGCTTCTGGCCATCCGTTTTCATTGTGGAAATGAGAGAGGATTGTTGTACTTGGAAATTCCTTTTTATTTTGGTCCAAAAACCGTTCAGAAACAGTAAGAAGAAGTAATTTAATGATAGTTTATTTGTTCCGGTTCCGGTCTCTTATATATTCACATATACTCTATATCCTGCATAAGCGATACAGCTCCGTATTCACACATCACGTAACAACACTTCACCAAGTCCATTCCGTGTCAATTTCACTTTTTCTCCTCAATATCAAAATGACCTTTCAGATACTCTCTTCTGCCCTGGCATCTAATAACCAGATAATTTTTCATCTCGCCCCTTATTCGGCACCTAATCGTCCCCACATGTTCATTTTAGATCGCTTCCAATTGTGGTCAGGACCTCGATCAAGAACCTGTCCTTTTGGCGTTGATTGATGATAGATGTTACTCGGAATTCATCTTCCTTCCTGCTGTCCCATAGTGGGCTCGTTGAGAAACTTTATCAGAATTCCTATCTGTCTACCCCTCTCACCTCCTTCCAGATGACAGGCCTGGCCGAAGCACTTGGATGACGGCGGGAAAAAATAAAGAAAACTCTCTAAACAAGTTCAGCTGGTGTTCTTTTCTCGCTGTGTGTGAATCGAATCCGATTGGAAACATTTTGCGGTCGCCCCGAGGGTACGACGGAGCGCAGCTACATCTACGTTCGAGGTCTTGCTAATCCGTACGAGCTGTTTCCTTGTTCCGAATTCGAGCTGATTGTATTTTCAACAGGAACATAACTCATCCCAAAGCTGTTGGAAATCGAATAATTAAATCTGTCGATACAATGCAGTTGGTTCTGTGTTTCTCCGAATTGTACCGTTCACAAGCAACACCTCCAGAATTACACGGAATGAAGTATCCTACGGATCGTTGTTACCATCAATCATTCTGTCATATCAGAGGCGTGGGATGTGGGCGAATGGCGAAGGATGAACGGGGATTTCACAATAAATCAAATAAATAATGAAACTTCATCGTTGATAGGATTTTTTTGCTCCCTCTCGCTCGCTCCAGCTCTATTGTCGATTCTACTGAAGAACGGCAGGTTTAGTTATATTTATATTGAATTTAATAGCATCATTATATGTATTATACCGGGATGCAAGGTTGAATGATAAATATCAACGGGGAACGAGATGTGAATCAAAATTATTCAATTTCTCTCTCACTCATCAAGCGGTGTAAATCGTTGGGAAAACTATACGCACATGGATTGTTTTCAGTTTTCTTGGTATATATATAAATGTGGAAATTCAGTGTTGCCAACTTTTACAACGCTAACTACCACTCAGAAAAGATCGCATAAAAAAGGGATCCGAACCCGTTTATTTTGAATATGCCTCATTCTAGCGCTTGGAAACAATGTATCATATGTGACAGACTCTTGTTGCGATTCGAGCAACGACACCTGAGTGGTGGAAAGAGTCATCAACAGTCGTCACACATCGCCTTCGGGACTTCATGCGTATGAATACTTCAATTGGCTCGATGGTCCCCTGGAACAGAGATAGGTTATCACTCTCAAGGCAAGTCATACAACTCATTATTTCATACATCCTGTTGATCCTGCTGCACTTCGTTTGCGCCATCCCAATCGCTCAACACTACGGTTACTATGCCCGGAGAAAAATGAATTATCACCGACAATCACTTATAATAAATTAATTATTGTTTTTATTTTTTCCGGTCAGGAAAATTCGAATTATAATCAACAGTCATCGAAACACGGGCAAAAAGATATTATTTTACGGCTGATTTGAGACCTTGAATGTGACGTCCACTGCACAACGAAAATGTTGGCACGCAATCACAATAAACCGATTGTTCGATATTATCGGATTTCCTCATTGGATGCCGGAGGATGCCTTTTAATAAGCCTGATTGATAGTTTCGTTTGAAAGCGAGCTCAAACAATGTCAGGTAAATTGCGTTCCGGTCGCGACGCTACTCGTGAAATGCCCGATTGTAACGGAAACCGACCGAACATGAATATGCTGCGAAATAAATACAACATGAAAGACCGATCATAATTAAAGCGCGCAACGCTTTCCGTCGCATCGGACAATTACTGGGGATTTTTATTCCAAATCAACAAACCGCTCATCACACTCATTGTGTGCCGGGTAAATAACGCGTCGCACTGCTACCGGTCTACTTTCGGGTGCATCCGTAACTTTTCACTTAATGAGGGGGCAGTTCGTTATGACCAGAGGGCAGTATCGCATATTGGTTGAATTTTTCCATCAACCCAAAACAAATATTAAATCGAGAATCGATCGTAAAAAACGTTATCAAGACTGGACGGCGTAAACACAAGCTCTTTAAGTGACTGAATCTCTGTGTCAAAAACAAAGCAGTAAGAAAATATACCCACAATGAGGTGAAATCATGACATAAAAACTATTAGGAAATCGTTAGGAACTGGGGGCTTCAAGCCCGCGAGTGAGGAGAGGGGATTCAACTCTCGCGCCAAACGCTGTATATAGGAGGTAGACTTAATAAGGCCAGAATGAATCAAAACATTTTTGTTATACAAAAAAAACCTAGATATTGTGTATATAGTGTAAAAAATGAAGAATTACACTAAAACTATCAAAAAATAACTGAATTATGAAAAATATTACTACGAGGACATTCAAATGAAACAATTGCTAAAATTATCACACAGTGAAACTAAAGATCAAAATGTAAATAAATATAGACAATTTATATAAAAAAACAGCGTGTTAATTTATTGATAGAAACTATCCGAATTAAGGTTGTCTCACTGCTGAGATTTATATTGTTTCGTTGAGAGGGTTCCAGGCAATTGACTTGTTGTGAATGGTGGTCGAAAAGTGGCATCGATCGTCTGGTTTATGTAGCGTGTAAATTCCTCAACGCACTATCAATGTTCATAACATTTCGTTCAACAGAAGCCCAAATACAGTGCAGTAAGTGATGTTATTTTTGTGCAGTATTGTATTGAAATTACTAAAAGTGATACAAAAAAAGACGGGTGGGTAATGTCGGGGACATAACCGGAGTGACGTAGGACTATACAAAGGGGACAGCTTTTGTTAAATATATATTTTAAATATATTGTTTTATTTTCTTCTCCTACGTGAATACCTACCTATCTACCTGAAAAATGGATTAGTTTACTGTTTACTCTTCATGAATATGTTGATGGTTCTGAAAAGAACCTTTGGTGTTGTGTTTTTGTTATCACTCGATATTCCCATCTTGTTCGGTTAAACCTTCCTGTTTAGCTATTGCGTTTGCCACTCGCCACAGCTTTCACAGTTGGAAAATTTCTTCCCATCCAGCTTGTGACATGTTGTTCAGTAAATTACATTTAATGCGACGTGTCGGAGAAACACTTTGCCACTCACTGAAACTAATTGTTTTTTTTTATATCTGTATTATAGTGATTTTCAACTCATTTGGTTGGTTCGTCACTTTTACTTCTATTTTTGGAAGAATGTCGGGAGTGAGAATTGAACTCGTGACCTTTAGCGTGAGAGGCATGGATGTTACCACTACGCCAGATCGCCTCCACTTGAAACTAATTGTTGCCTTGATGAGCGCTGAACCGAAGCTGCTCTGTTCTTGATGCGGGTTTTCTGATTGTCGTGAGATGCTTTGCAAGCCAACTCGAGCACTCTGACGGCCGAAACTCTATAATCGCTGTTAGGTATACTGGTGCTCCGGCACCAATCCGTTCGGCCTAGTTACCCTTGCGGAGCAATCAGTGAATGCGACCAACAGGGAACTGGAGACCTGCACGATTCGAGCGAGACTTTGCCTTTCCCTTAACTTGTCCTCCTTTGTTACGTCCACGATGCCGATGCCGTACAACCACACGGGTTTACGGTTTGAAAGAAAATAAGATATTTTTTTGGGGTCCGCGTGTTTTATACTGTAGCGGTACACACTCACAGGATAGAGACAAATCGGCAGACTCAGCCAGAGGGGCGAGTCCAACGAGACGAACGAATGAGCGTTAAAAGGGAGCGATGGCAAAAAAATACATTCATTACGATTTGTTCGCTCGTTGGATTCACATGAAGGCTAAAAAGGGTCCTTTTCAGGATCACAAAATTATCTTCAATCTAAAGAGTTTATTGTTTTGTTATCACTCGATATTCCCATCTTGTTCGGCTAAACCTTCCTGTTTAGCGATTTGTTGCCACTTGCCACAGCTTTCACAGTTGGAAAAGTTCTTCCCATCCAGCTTTGTGACATGTTGTACAGTAAATTACATTCAATGCGACGTGCCGAAGCGCCACTCAGTGTTGCATTGGAGGCGATTTTAACCTGTATTTGAACATTTGCGATGACAGTGGTTCAGTGTCGACTTTCAATGTGGGGTCATAATTTGGATCTCTATGTTTACAAAAATGTCCAACTAAATAAGTCACATTACATGTCCGTCCAATTAGCTAAATGTCGAACTAATTGTAAATTACTGTACTTTCAATCTGGAAACAATTTAAGAATTGATGAAAATTTAATAATCAGGAATTATGGATAATGATTTAGAAAGCATTGAACTGTATTTCCTAAACTCTTTTTTGGAAGGTTTAATGGCCCTGAAAAGCGCCTTGTTTTATGGAATGGTTCCAATTTAGAAAACTTAGTACTCGTGGTTTTTAAAAAAACCATTTCGAATGCCCTCGATGCCGCCTTGTTCTGGATTTGCCACCAAAGTAAAAAGAAAAACTTTTTTCTTCTGCTACCTGCTGCCGTTTTGCGATTGCGTTTGCCACTCGCCACTCGCTGCAACTGCCTGTTGTCTTGATGTCCACCGAATGTGTTCTGATCCGAATGCAGTTTTTCTTATCGTCGCGAGCAGCTTTGCCAGCTAACTCGATCACTTCGGCGGCCGAAACTAAACACGGTTCGAGCGGGATTTTGCCTTTCCCTTCACTTTTTCTCCTTTGCCATGTCCAGATATGGCTGCTTGGGTTGGTTTGTTGATGTGTTGTGATGCGAACTGATGTGGTGTACGGTTTGAATGAGAATGATCGTTACGGAAGGAAGGAAGGTATTGTATTATAGAGACTTTAAACTTTTGCAGTTCATTCGTCTCTAGCCTTGAGAAAGGCCCTTTGAAAACTCTACTCTATTCTACTCCAGCGCTACCACCTCCGCCCTCTTGCCTTAAGAAAGGCACTCGATCCCTCGCCGTCCAGCCCGTCCAGCAACGATGTTGTCCAGTCGGTGTCCACACAACGAATGATCGTTACGGCAGCGGAGCGGGGATTTTTAAGCTGACTGGCTGGCTCGAGAATTACGCATGTGTTAGACTGCGACCAATGTTTCGTTCATTTTTTCTTTTTCCTTTCCAATCGTGCTTCATTCTATTTCGCTGCTGCTCTGGTTGCCCGTTTTGGTCGGTACGATTTGAGGAGCACAAAATGGACCAATCAAAAATGGGCACATAGTGCATTTTGACAATGCTTGATATTTCACAATTATTCAATTATTTATCTCAAGAAAAATGAAATGTTATTCGTTATGATAGATGCGTAGATATATTTCCTATCAATTGATGCAAAAACCTTTGCGATCTATTGAGAAATGCTCGAGTTATAAGCGTTCCAAATCTTGCATTTTTTCCTACTTGTTCAGTGCCTAGATTTCCATTTCACCCTCTATATCTTCCGGTTAGACGTAGTCCTACGTCAAAACGAATTGTTACATGAAGTTAATGATAATAATTGTTGAAAAAAACGCCAATTTGAAGGTTGAACACGAACAAATCCGAACATATAAAAACGGCTGCCATTACAGAATTTTTTGAATATTTACTTTTTTTAATTCCGCCAGATCAAACTAAAGATGTGTAGAAACAGTAAGTTGATGCCATATCCTCTGTGTTGCTGAAACTTAAATTCACCCACATTCTCCGTCATCCTCAACGAGAGCGCTTCTCTTTGGTCTATAATCATCTTGTGATGATCTTGCTGCTCTGTGCCGTTGTAAACAAACAATGATTCAATTCATATTCTAGTGTATTGGTATTGATGACTACCATACACTGTATGGTTTTCATAGCGCTGAGCGTAAACAAATATTTTTATATTTCTCAAGTGTCAAGTTTGTATAAGACCAGTTACATTTTCCGTTGTTTTAGTTGAATTAATCAATGAATCTGGAAAATGTCGAAAGGAAAAGTGCTCACGGAGAGAGAAAAAACACAAAAAACAAAAAAAACACACATACGGTAAGAATGAGAGAGTTTAACGTAAATCGAAGCTCTCTGACCGGGATAAGTGGAAAATGGAACAGAATCGAATACATTAAAATCGCTTATGCAAATAAAGCAATCTTTTAATTTCAATGTTCTCAGGGAGACAATTTATCAAGTGTTGGTAAAAAATCCTTGCATAAAGAGGGCTTAAAAGGTTAAAGCTCCCAATCTTACACCGTCTCACATCTCACACCATCATGCCATACGGATAAAACACAAAGGGCCTGGCCGGGTAAGGGAGTAAAAAGTGCACCCAAACCAAATCACCAGCTGTATGGCAAATATTGTATAGGATATTAAATAAGAAATTTTGGCGGTTTATTTGAACCGCTATGTGGTTTAACGTAGGATCTATAGTGAAAAACGTACTTTTTCATTTATTTCGCCCCATTCTCAAAAGTTTCGAGATAAAAATTTAAAAAAAAAACTGAATGTGCATCTTACTACGGTGTATCAAGGAAAATTATCAAAAAAAAATTTTATCAAAATTTTGAAGTACTAAAAAAAATATTGAAATTTTGAATTTTTTTTTTTGGTATTTGAAGATTCAGTACTACTCCAATTCATATCTATATATGTGTGATTTATTTTCAGATTTTTTTCAGTGTTGCGCGGTACAAAAAAAAATGTTTTATATTTCCAACGGATCTGGTTGGGTAAGGGAGTAAAAAGTGCCCCCAAACCAAATCGCTAACTGTATGGAAAATATTGTAAATAGGCACTAAATTAAACATTTTGTCAGTAGTACCATTTTTTTAGGCATTTCGAAGTTTTGAAAAAAATATTACTTTAAGACCCACTTTTGCTCTAATTTTTATTTAAATGCATTCGTATGTGTTGTTTTTTTTCCACATGTATCGTATTTTTTTTTTTGAAGTTTTAAGAGGCGCGAGTTTTTGCGCGAAAAAAATATTTTTTTTGGCCTTTGGGCATTTTTAATTTATTTTGAATTTAGAGACCCAGTACTGCTCTGATATTTATTTAAAGTTTGTTTTTTATATGTCTAAATTTTGTCGGTATATTTAGAGCATTGCGCTATACAAAATTTTTACTTCTCATATCTTGAAATATATGAAATTATCTATTATCTTTATATCGGATTAAGATGGTATACCAATAGCATACCATAGGAGTCAGCAGAACGATAGAGCTCTGTGAGAAAAAATAAAGTCCTTGTGGAAAGGTAATCCGGATTAATGAGAAGAACACTTAAAAATATCCAAATTATTATTATGATTTTGACGTAGGACTACGTCTTTAATTTCTATACCGGGGTGTAAAACCAAAGTTTCGAGAACGAAAGCGTTACGCTGGAGACCGAGATTTTGAGCGTTAATAGCTCTTAAACAACTAAACGAAATGGTATGATAAACACTTCATTTGAAAGATAAAATGTCTACGCGTCATATACTTGTTACTTTTTCATCCAAAAACTTGTTTCAATAGTCTTAAAATTGCTTTCAAAACAGGCTATTGAAATCAAAAATCGGTATATAAGCGAGCGCCGCTCGTAAACCCACTCAGTTATGATTGAACAGCGATTGGAGCATGTTGTCGCTGTTGTTGTGAAGCTAATTTCGTTTATCATGAATGCGCTGATGAATGGTGTCACCAAGAGCCTGTTTGTGCACCTAAGGCCAAAAGGGAATCCATCAGGAGGAGAGTGATGCCACGGTTCCGCTTGAAACATCGGAGCAGCCGCCACACACACACACACACACACATACACGCGCGGAATTCTCGTTGCTATCATCGTTGCTGAAAAATAATCTGCCAGTTCCCCTGGGAATTGAAAAATACATTCATGCGAAATAGTTTATTTTAATGTTTTCTATCCATATAACACTGCAACCAAATACATTTGGTTTTGTTATTTTTCAATCAATCGCAATTAACAGGAAAGCTTCTGAATATTTTTTCCCCATCAGTGGAAATTTTCGTATCCAATATTGGATGCATAACATGAAAAACGGAAAATGTTTCACATCGCGAAAATCAAGTCATTTTCGAGCGATTATTTGCTTTCAACTCATATAATGCTTCGACCAAATACATTTCGTTTTGGATTTTTTCAATCAAGTGCGATCAACGTAAGACCACGTCTTTCGGCAATTTATTAGAGGTGCAATGAATCTTTATGAATTCCCGCTCTACGCGCACTGGCAAACAATGTTTACTCAACAATTTCTCAAACTAGAAATGGGTGTTGTGAGAAAGGATTAGCGAACGCGAAAACGACAAACGGGAGAAAGATACGTTTGGAGGTTGAAGGAAATTGGCAGAAAACTTCTTCATTCTATCATTCAAATAATGTGATTCATACCACATCGTTTTGCCAGAAAGAGATTATTAATGTTCAAAGGAGGAATCGAGTCCTCCGAGGAAATTACCCAGCGCAAATTAGAGTCGACTATCGATTGCGGCATTCGTACACAAATAATTTTATAATGCAGTTTCACCAAAGTGATTTCTTCGGATATATTCACTACATCATGTCATGTATTTCATATTCTTCATAAGGAAATCCATATCCATGGCACCTATCGGTAACGAATTATCATCGAAACCACGATTTTCGCTAAATGCTCCTTTCAGTTCGGCCTGTAAAAAACTTTTCTGTACTCTAATCCATCAAATTTGGAGCCCTGAAAAGGGCCATTGATTATATGCTAAGCTAATATAGCACGCTCTCCTCGGATACGATGGGCCAGCTGGATGTCCTTGGGCATGATGTGACGCGTTTTGCATGGATAGCACACAAATTGGTATCTTCGAATAAGCCTCCTGCACCGTCATAACCTAGGAACTTTGGAAGCGCAAGTCGGTTTTGAAGTCCTGAGCAATTCCACGAACCAAATGCTGCAAAGGCAGCTTGCGGATCAGCAATTCGGTCGATATCTGATAGCAACGAATTTCATGCGAAGTTCCCGGTCGATAGCGATGTGGCTTCTCCACCTATCCTGCTACTGGTGCGCTTATCCGAGCTGACTTCGTGTGCCTTACCACCGAATGACTAACGAGCTGTCTGCGAAAGACTAACGAGCTCGAGTCCTCACGGTGCGAGAGTAGAGTAAGAAATGAACGAAAGCATTCATCTTCTTCTTTGTTTTTAAGAGGCTTTAAACTTTTGCAGTTCATTCGCCTCTAGCCCAGTGAAGAGCCACAATAAAACCAGCCCAGAGGGGACTGGCGAGAGGGAAACCAAAAAATCACTCATCAGATCTGTCCGCTCGACCCTCGGTTAAAAAAGAAGGTAGGAAGGGATCCTATGCTTCATAAGATATTTAATATATGCTGTAAAGAAAAGTAAATATTTACTGACCGAAGCAGTGACGAAGCACAAATGACCTAGACTCCAAGTGCAGGGCGTGCTCCAAAAACAAAAAAAAAGGCCCTTCTCAGGAGGATGGGAAGGAAAGGAGTGGAAAGGATTTGGGTGGGATTAAAGGAGTGGAAGGGGGTGGGAGTGGTATGGGAAGGAAAGAGGGGAGGAGTGGGGTGTGGGGTGGGGTGAAATGAAATGAAATACAGTTTGAATAGATGATAAAATATAGTGGATTTGAATTTAATGGTGTATAGTAGAGCTGAAAAATGGAGAGGTTTATTTAATGGATTTATCCTCCTTGGTGTGTGTGGCTGTAGGAATAGGAAGTTGATTAAAGTATAATGTAATGGATAGAAGATAGATGTGAGTATGTAAGTATATATTGTATTTTTTGCTATTTATTATTATTAAATGCGTGTATACACATGTATGATTTCCTTCCTTCCGACCCGTACATGCATGTGTATACACACATAAACACGCATACATGACTGTGAAGTGGCAAGCTGTTATAAATAAACAATTTAAAAAGTACTTAGTATTTCGATTTAGATTTTACAAAAGAAGTCGGTTTCTTTCAGAAACGCAATTAGATTGGTTTCTTGGGTCTCGTCTCTACTGAGGATATCTCGGAGACTTTGACCTAGATTGTGTCGGACTCGAGCATCTTTGGTATGTTGACATTCTAGTAAAAGATGGCTAACGGAAACGGGTGCTTCGTTGCAAGCACATTGGGGTTTTTCGGCTCTGTCGAACAAGTGTGAGTGGGTGAAGTTATTGTGCCCAATTCGAAGACGGGTAAGGACTCGCCTTTCCCTACTGTTGAGGCGGTCCTCCCAAGGGAGAGTGGAGTTTTTGATTTTATGAAGATGAGTGGGACGGCTGTTTATCCAGCCTATGTCCCAACTTTCACGGACTTGCTGTTTTACCCAGCGGATAATGTCAGATGGAGGACAGGGCATGTCTGGGGGTTCGATTTTGCTGCCCTTGCCGGCCAGTATGTCGGCTGCTGTGTTTCCGCGGATTCCTGAGTGACCAGGAACCCAGCAGAAGGAGATGTTTTTTTCTGAAGCAGCCTCTTCTGTTTGCTTAATCCATGGGTGTTTGCTGTTTCCACTCAGAAGATCGTGGAGACAGCTAGCTGAGTCGGAGAATATTGTAGTAGGAAGGATCTCATGGATGCGTTCTTGGGTAGCTATCAAAAGGGCGAAAGCTTCCGCACTGAAGATGGAGCATTGCGGTGGAAGAGAGAAGCTACCTGTATATCTACTCTCAAAAATTCCACAGCCAACTCCATCGGCACTGACTGAACCATCTGTGTATACCTGGTGGTTGGTTTGAAAATTGGTTGCAATGAGGTTATTGAAGGAGGCTTTGATTTTTGGAGAAGGGTCTCCCGCACGAACCGCCTTGAGAAGATCAAGGTTAATGTTCGGCGGTTTGACGTTCCAATTTCTTCCCGTAGCAGATGGGCGTTCACATATATCGGGGAGATCTTTGTTCGTGAGATTTTTGAACCATGTTTTGGCCCTATGTATCAATGGGACATTGTGGTCGCTTTCGGGGAGTGACAAGTGACGGATGGCTTTGTTTGTGATGGCTTTTGTCACCAGGTGGGTGAAGGGAAGATGCCCACTTTCTGCCATTACAGCGAGAGTAGGACTAGAGGGAAAAGCGCCAATTGCGAGCCTAATTGCTTTGTTGTAGATTGGTTGAATGGTGTTTAACACCCTGTCCCCGCCACGGCTGAAGGTGCCTATTCCGTAGAGGATTTGTGGGACCAACCAAACGTTTACAACATTTAGCAGCGTCTTTCTATGACCAGAGGCTAGGTTGCCTGCGATAACCTTGATGATGTTCAGTTTCTTTCTGGTGGCTATTTTGGTCTTTTGGGAATGTGATAGGAAGTTGAGTTTCTTGTCGAAAGTAACCCCTAGTATTTTCAATGTCCTCATTGTAGGGATCGGGATTTTGTTGAGCTGAAGATGGGTTCTCCTTGTGAGAGCCTTTCCTATGTGCAAGTGTTTGGATTTCTCCGGGAAAATTTTGAAACCTGTTTTTAGAGCCCAGTTTTGGATGGAGTCTAAGGTTTTTTGAAGCCTCTTTCTCTGATTTAAGCCGAAGCAGCTCGTAGAGATAAGAGTGATGTCATCTGCATAGACTACAATTTTAATGTGGTCGGGAATGTGTTCGAAGATGGATTGCATAGCAATGTTGAAAAGGGTAGGTGAAAGTGCTGAGCCTTGGGGGAAACCGTTTTCTGGGATTTTTAGAGAAGACCTTTGGTTGTTGATGATGGTTTTGAAAGACCGGTTTTCGAGGAAACTTTTTATGAAGAGGCCCAACCTCCCACGGATTCCCCAGTCGAAGAGACTTTTCAGCACAGGGTACCTCCATGCCCGGTCGAAGGCCTTGGATAAATCAAGTGAAACGATATCTATTTGATGTAGACTTTCGGTTGCGTCGTCTAGGATTTTTTCAATTGCTACTAGGCAATCCTCTGTACCTTTTCCCGCACGGAAGGCGAATTGTCGGGGATCAATCAGCTTGTTTGAGTCTAGAAACGTCGTTAAGCGTCGATTGATCATTTTTTCCATGACTTTCCCAACACAACTAAGAAGAGTGATGGGGCGGAAGTTGTCAAGAAGGTGTTTTTTTTTGTCTGGTTTTGGAATACAGATCATTAAACCCTCTTTCCAGCAGCTGGGGAGGGTTCCACTGTCCCAAACTTTGTTGAGGAGCTTCAGAAGTGCTTTTTTCCCGAAATGGGGTAGATTCTTCAGCATAGGGTAGCTGATGTCGTCGGGTCCTGTGGATCCTTGTTTGACTTTGTTCAGTACCCAATCGAGCTCTTTGAGGGAGAGGTTTTTGTTGAAGTCAAATTCCACATCGGTGTGAAAATCGATGGGAATTTTTTCGCATTCCGTTTTGTGGGTTTGGAAGGTTAGGTCGTAGTTTTGATTGGAGGAGGCGGATGCAAAGAAATCTCCAAACGCCTCGGCAATGATTTTCCGGTCATTGGTGTATTGACCGTTTATAAGGAGATTATATTCTTTGTTCCTTTTTTTGCCGTGAAGCCTGCCAATCTTATTCCATAACTCCTTTGTTGACGCGTTGGGATTAATTTCGCTGACGAATTTAACCCAACTGTTGTGCTTGGCTGTGTTGATGACAGTCTTAGCTTCGTTGCGAGCCCTTTGGAACTCTGTGAGCAGAGTGGGCTTATGGGGGTTATCCGGATGGGCCTTTCTTAGTTTGCGTAAGGCCTTACGTTGACCTTTGATCGCTGCCTTCACCTCAGGCGACCACCATGGAACACACTTCCTGCCAGGGATGCCACTGGTTCTAGGGATGTGCAACATTGCAACCTCAAGGACAGCTTTGGAGAACTCCTCTGCTGTCCAGTCTTGTTTAGCGGAAAGGCGGTTTTCAATATCAAATTGATAGCCAGCCCAATCAGCGTATTCAAATTTCCATCTTGGCCTTGTCGGAAACTCTGGAGAAGATTGGCCGAAGGAGATGAGAATTGGAAAATGATCGCTGCCGCAGGTATCATCGTGAATGTTCCAAGAAAGTTTTGAAGAGAGTTTGTGTGATACCATAGTGAGATCAATGGCCGAAGTAGTGCCAGAATGGTGAATTCTGGTGTGTTGGCCGTTGTTTAGAGGGAGTAGGGAATGGTCGGAGATAAAATCCTCAATGATGGATCCTTTTTGGTCGAGGTATGCGCCTCCCCAGGCGTATGAGTGGGCGTTGAAATCACCCATAAGCATGATTGGGGCGGGAAGTTGGCTAAACAGATGGTCCAGCTGGCCGCGAAGAATAGCCGGATCAGAATTTGGAGTAATGTAGATGCTAACAACTGTGATTTGAAAGGGGTGTTTAATGCGCGCTACCACTGCCTGAAGGTCGGTGGTAATAGGGAGAAGATCATGTGGAGTGCTATCCTTGATTGCGATTGCGACTCCGTGCTTTGAGGGGTTGGGACCCTCTTTGAAGTATGTGATGTACTTTGGTATGAAATTATCATCGAAATTGTTTGGAGTCATAGTTTCCTGAAGGGCTATGACTGTAGGATTAAAGTTCGAAATAAGCATTTTTAGTTCTGAGATCTTCTGTCGGATACTTCTGATGTTCCATTGTATCCCGAATTTCTGTATTGGAGTGAATGTGTTGGTGTTTTTAACTCTAATTCCTAAGTCTTGATTGTGTGTGTGTGTTTGAACTATTCAAAGAGAATTAGTTCGATGGTCCTTTACCCTTGGAGAGAGAAGCTTTCTTTGAGGTATTGGTGTTGTTTTTGTTTGGTGTAGAAGTCTTTGGAGTGTTTGTTGTGTTTGTGTTGTTTTTTGTTGAGTGTGCGTTGCTGTTGTTGTTATTGTTATTTTTTGTTTGAAGAGTGTTGTTGTTGTTGTTGTTTTCTGTTGGGGTTGTATTGTTATTTGTTGTTGGTGTCTGTTTTTGTTCATTTCTTGTTCTTTTCTTGTCTTTGTTAGTTAGGGTTTCATCTTCGGATTTTTGATCTGAATCTGAAGATGAACCTTTCGCAATCTTTCTTTTATTTTTATTTTTGTTTGGAACATCAGAAGTGTCCATTGAAATGACTGCTTCGTTCTCAGATTCAGCTGTTGAGCTATCAGTTGACGACTCTGTCATTGAGGTATCGATTGTGGTGTCAATTGGGGGGGTGCTTTCGCGGCTAGAAGAGGCCGAAGCAGCCGAGGCGCAGTTACATTTGTAGTTGCAGCTGCGAGTTGGCTTTTGCAAGTTGGAGAGTCTGTCTTGCAGAACACTTGCAAAAGTTGGTCCATTATTTTGTACGTTGAACTTTTCTTTCGCCTCTTTATAGGAGATACCATTGTCGATTCTGATTTTGGTTATATTGTTTTCAGATTGCCATACGGGGCATTTCCTGTTCGAAGAGGAATGGTCCCCTTGGCAGTTCAAGCAAAATGCTGAAGCGTTGCACGTTTTAATTCCATCCTTTTGTTCTGGATGTTCTTGACCGCAATTCCTGCAAAGCGGGTTATCGCGTTTGCATCGCTTACTCGTATGTCCAAATTTATAGCATTTGAAACATTGCATTGGGTTGGGATAGTAATTTCTAGTCCCAGCCCGAATAAATCCGAAGTTAATAAAATCGGGAACAACAGTTCCACGGATCGTCAAAATGAGAGTAGCGGTTGGGATAATAATGTTATTCTCCTTCCTGGTGATTCGCTTGACGTCGATCACACCTTGATCGGAAAGCTCTGTAATCAATTCAGGTTCTTTGATGTCAATGACATCACGGCAAGTAACAACGCATTTACGTTGATTTAGAGTAGGATGGTAGATTACTTCGATAGGAGTTTCGTCAATCAATTTGTTGATTAAAAGGAGCTTACCAATTATATCCTCGTCCTTGGCCGTAAGGATATACTGCGTCCTCTTCTTGTCGTCCCGTTGCGGTCGCGTTGTGTAGTATTTCTTTCCTACAGCGTTGGCGATCGTCTTACTCACGACGAACGGGTTAGTTGGAATCACGTTCTCTCCTGTGGCACGTAGTAACAGGATCTGTAGGTTGTCGTTCAGTGGGTCGGCCCACCTTGGAGCAGTACGTTGGGTAGGTTTACCCTCGTACAAATTTGTAGCCCGGCCTCCCGGAGGCCCGGAGCTACTAGAAGCCATGCTGTTGTCGGCTACCCCCGAACAATTTAGGGGAATAAACTTTTGATATTGTTTTCTTCAGTCACTTCACCGTCCGTAATGCGTGTTTTCTTTTTTAGTTTTTTGTTTATGTTAGAAATCACTACAATCACTTAAAGAAAAACTGACACCACTGCCCAAAGGAAAAAGGGGGCGTGGCGTCGGTGACGCCGTAAAAGCGCGCGCTTTTCCGGTTTGCCGTCAAGCGCCCGCTCCTAACGGTCGAAACTAGCCGTTGCTATCTGCTTCTTCTTCTGCTGCCACTTAAAGATAATTAAAATTAACTCCTTCGGAATCGCCAGGGGGAGACGTCCTAGTCCGCTGTCCAAAACGCCAAACTGCCGAGCTGAAAGTAAACGCGACCTTCTCGGTCGGAGGTTAAAATCAGTATGTGGAACGAAAGCAAAGGAAGCGTCATTTTATAAACCATAAAAGTATAGAATCTAAATCCCACCCTTATTATATTCGTGAGTATACAGTAAGCTTATACAATAAAGAGGGTGGGGTTTACATTCGATTCTTTTATGTTTTATAAAATGACACTTCCCTTGTTTTCGTTCATTTCTTACTCTACTCTCGCACCGTGAGGACTCGTTTCATCGGGACTAAGCAGACAGCTCGTTAGTCTTTCGGTGGTAAGGCACCACGAAAGCAGCTCGGATAAGCGCATCAGCCGCAGGAAGCGTGAAGAAGCCACATCGCTATCGACCGGGAACTTCGCATGAAATTCATCGCTATCAGATATCGACCGAATTGCTGATCCGCAAGCTACCTTTGCAGCATTTGGTTCGTGGAATTGCTCAGGACTTCAAAACCGACTTGCGCTTCCAAAGTTCCGCGGTTATGACGCTGCAGGAGGCTTATTAGAAGATACCAATTTGTGTGCTATCCATGCAAAACGCGTCACATCATGCCCAAGGACATTCAGCTGGCCCATCGAATCCAAGGAGAGGGTGCTATATTAGCTTAGCATATAATCAACGGCCCTTTTCAGGGCTCCAAATTTGATGGATTAGAGTTCAGAAAAGTTTTTTACAGGCCGAACTGAAAGGAGCATTTAGCGAAAATCGTGGTTTCGATAATAATTGGTTACCGATAGGTGCCATTGATATGGATTTTATAATGAAAAATATGAAATATATAACATGATGTAGTGAATATATCCCCATATCGAAGAAATCACTTTGATGAAACTGTTTACCGTTTGTCGTTTTTAATTTTTGGGAAAGGGCATTATTTCTGCTGACTAAATTCCAAGAAAAAATCCATTCCTTCTTTAAGCGTGATTCATTCTGCTTCGGATCAACGGAACAGTATGATAATCATTTCATACAAAAGATAAAATGTCCAAGAGTTATATGATTGCTATTTATTGAGTCGAAAAATTGTTTCAATAGCTTAATGATAGCTTCGAAAACAGGTTATTGCAATCATTCGTATCCGTATGTAGCGCGCCCACTTGGAAACCCATTAATCTTATTGGAATGTGAGATGGGGAAGCTCATACTTACGTCTATACATTATGCTGCACACTACAGACTTTTTTTCTCCGTACTGATTAAGAAGCCGACCGAACTATCGGTCGACAAGTCAGTCTGCAGTCGGCGGGGGCTCTTAATTTCGTTTTTGCAGGCCGAACCGAAAAAATTTCAGTCGAGTTAACTCTTTTTTACAGTAATGCTTTTGAATCCGGACACTTTGCATTACATTCAATATCATACCACAGCCATAACATTTTTTTCATGTTGAATTTATGCGATTAATAGTTGCTAATATAGTTACTGATAGTTTCTTGATAGTTACTTATCAATCGCATTAATTCAACATGCAGAAAATGTTGTGGCTGCGGTATGGTATTAAATGTAACGCAAAGTGTCCGGATTCAAATACATTACTGTATACTTACTTCGATGTTATTCGTTTCTCTCTCAGGGTAAGCAACGAATATAATAAGGGTGGGGTTTAGATTCTATACTTTTATGGTTTATAAAATGACGCTTCCTTTCGTTCATTTCTTACTCTACTCTCGCACCGTGACGACTCGTTTGTTTGGGACCAAGCAGATAGATAGTTAGTCTTTCAGTGGTAAGGCACACGAAAGCAGCTCTGATAAGCGCACCAGCCGCAGGATAGGTGAAGAAGCCACATCGCTATCGACCGGGAACTTTGCGTGAAATTCATCGCTATCGGAAGTCGACCGAATTGCTGATCCGCAAGCTACCTTTGCAGCTTTTGGATCGTGGAATTGCTCAGGACTTCAAAACCGACTTGCGCTTCCAAAGTTCCGTGGTTATGACGCTGCAGGAGGCTTATTCGAAGATACAAATTTGTGTGCTATCCACGCAAAACGCGTCACATCATGCCCAAGGACATTCAGCTGGCCCATCGAATCCAAGGAGAGGGTGCTATATTAGCTTACCATATAATCATCGGCCCTTTTCAGGGCTCCAAATTTGATGGATTAGAGTTTAGAAAAGTTTTTTGCAGGCCAAACTGAAACGAGAATTTTCGTTTGGATGCCATACAGCATCGAGAAAATTCCGGAAAGATCTAATCGTTGCTGAAAAATAATCTGCCAGTTCCCTGGGAATTGAAGAATACATCCATGCGAAAGAGTTTATTTTAATGTTTTCTAATTATATGGCGAACACAGCGACCAAATACATTTGATTTCGTAATTTTTCAATCAAGTGTAATTAGCTGGAAAGCTTCTGAAGATTATTCTTTCCCATCAGTAGGTTATTTTCGTATCCAATATTGGATGCATAACATGAAAAACGGAAAATGTTTCGTATCGTGAAAATTATATAATTTTCAATCGATTATTGCTCAGTCGCCGAAATTTTCAAACCACACCTTCTCTCGATTCAATCACGCACGAAAAGCATACTGAAATGATATTCTGGTGGTGAAACCGATTCATTTTTCGTGAGGCGTCGTGCACAAATTACGTAACGCGATAAGGGGGGAGGGGGTAGATGTTGCGTTACTTTCTGTTTATTAGAGATAGGAAATTGCGTTACGAAAGGGGGGGGGGAGAGGTGGTTCAAAATTCGGATTTTTAGCGTTACGTAATTTGTGCACGACGCCTGAGGACATCGACAAGACAACATCGTTACTGAACGAGCTGAACGGCGAGGGATCGAGGGATTCATTACCTGGCCTGACCTGACCTGAAATGCAATCAGTTTGTTTTAACTGTGAGGGAGCGCAGAAAAGCCGATGCTGATACTCTCGTGACCAAGAGAGTATCAGCATCGAAATACGGTTCCTCGGGAAGACATAGAAGCAGCCGCCACACACACATACACGCACGCAACTCTTTTCGTTTGCTGGTTATCGAGAGGAAACCTGGAAAAAAATGATCGTTGCTGAAAAATAATCTGCCAGTTCCCCTTGGAATTAAAAATTACATTCAAGCGAGTTTATTTTAATGTTTTCTATCCATATAATACTGCGACCACATACATTTGGTTTTGTGATTTGTCAATCAAGTGCAGTTAGTAAGTAACTTTTTTACCATTGGGTAAAAATCAATCAAATTTTGCACACTTTCTCATTGATGTGTATTGTCTACATGATGTCAAACTCGAAGTCGTGTTCTTCGATTCAACGAAAATGGAGGTGAACCAACGCGTGTCGAGAGAACAAATTCTTTCCAAACACCTGGAATTTCCTGACCTGTCGCACCGGCAGTTGGGAAAAATGTTGAACATTCACCATTCAACCGTCTCCAGAGTGTTGAAGCGGTTCCAGGAGCGGTTAACGTTTGACCACGGCAAAGGAGCTGGAAGAAACCCGGGACCGGAGAACAAAAAGACGGAGAGAAAGGTGAAGCGGATGATTACAGCAAATCCCAACGTCTCAAGCTGTGATTTGGCTAAAAAGATTGGCATGTCGCAGAGCTACGTCCAGAATGCAAAGAAGAGAGCTGGACTACATACATACAAGGTACAGAACTTCCCAAACCGCGATAAGCGACAACAATCGACGGCTAAAACTCGGGCACGGAAGCTCTACGAGAAGATGCTGAAAAAATATGGCTGCTATGTGATGGACGACGAAACGTATATAAAAGCCGATTTTAAGCAAATTCCGTTGTTGGAGTTTTTCACCGGCAAGAGCAAGTTCGATGTGGACGACGAATTTAAGAAGAAGAAAATGTCGAAGTTCGCCTCCAAATATCTCGTTTGGTAGGCCATCTGCTCTTGCGGACTGAGGATTGAGCCTTTCGTGACAAAGGGCACAGTAAATTGCGAGATCTACAAATCTGAGTGCCTCGAAAAGCGCCTTTTGCCGTTCTTACAGCAGCTCGACGAAGCTCCGCTATTTTGGCTAGATTTGGCATCATGCCACTATTCTAGAAGTGTCCTGGAGTGGTATGAGGCCAATTCTGTCCATTTTGTTCCAAAGGACATGAGCCCGCCAAACTGTCCGGAGCTGGTGGAGCAGTACTGGGCAATAATGAAGTGGGAACTTCGGAAGAGCGAGAAGACAGTCAAAGACGAGAAGGACATGCCATACAAATGAAAAAACAATCTGCATAACTCAAGAACTAATCAAGCAATCGGAACCAAATTTGGCATGTGGAGGAATTAGCAATAATTGTTTCAATAGTGGTTTTACAATCTCTTTAGAGAGATACAGAGATGAACTAACCTTCGGCTGAAAATCTCTTTAACAATGAAAGAATAAAGGTCTCTCTTGAGGAGAGGGGGGCTGAATAGCTCGAGAACTAATCAAACAAATGGACCCAAATTTGAGATGTGAGGGTTTTTGGGAACGAGAAATGTTTATATACCTCCCTCTTCTGGAATGTAGAGGAGGTCCCATGAAAATATTACACATATTTCAACAAAACATGATAATTGAAAATTGTCGTTAAACTCTGAAGGAAAATGGGAAAATTCGGAAAATTCAATTCACATATGTTCTACAATTACATAGTGACAAGCGTTGTTAGTCCATTTGATGTTTGCGTAAACGAAATTGATCTTTGTTCGAAAGCGGAAATGGATTTAAGGTGATAAAACGTACTCCTATATCTTCTTTTAAAATTTTTAAAATAAAAATGGATCGCCAAATGTGTTGATAAGTGTAAAACTTGAGGAAGGAATTGTCCGATTTAGGGCTATCTTCATTCCATCATACTTTGTGTATCAAACATTTATTCCATGTAACAGAGAAATATATTAGTTGAAAGTGGTTGAAAAATATTGAACGAGAATTGTGTCTGAAAATAATCTGATATTGTAATGACGAGTTTTGATGGAAGTACTAGGATTTTTTTTTTTGAAGAATAACAAAAAAATAATTTTGGGTGGGACAAGGTTTGTCGGGTCAGCTTGTAAGTTAACTCTCCTATACTCGCACGAAAATTCATAACTCGTACACTCACAGACTGTGCGTGTCTTTGTAATATTGCTATGGTGTGTTTTAGGCGTTGTTGGTATTTATTTAAAGAAAAAGTTTTAACTTCATTCAGTTTTAAAAGTCATTTGATTCAGCCACCTCATTGATTCTCGGTCTGTCAGACCTATGCGCGAGTATAGGAAGGTTAAATAAAATGCATTTTAGTTGTTGCATGCTGTGTGGGGTGATATGGACAAGTTCCGGTGGAGTGAATTGGTCATACAGGTTGATACTTTCCTTTGATCTAATTGATTCCATATGCCGCTGAATTACAAAAAAAAGGATGGACAGACAACGTTGGTAGAAGAAGGAGCTTGAAGAGCAACGCAGGCCATCAAAGATGGGTTTTCTTTGTACAAACCATCGAAAGTGTTTAAAAAAGGCTCGAACAAGAGTGAAGAGATTCATCCAAAATTCGTGCACTAATTTGAACTATTGAACTGATTCAGATAACCTACATATCAAATTGAAGCCAATTAGATAGTATTGACGTAGGACTACGTCTTTCATATCTATACCGGGGTGTAAAATCAAAGTTTCGAAAACGAAAGCGTTACGCCGGAGACCGAGATTTTGAGCGTTAATAGCTCCTAAACAACTGAACGAAATGGTATGATAAACACTTCATTCGAAAGATAAAATGTCTACGCGTTCTATACTTGTTACTTTTTGATCCAAAAACTTGTTTCAATAGTCTAAAATTGCTTTCAAAACAGGCTATTGAAATCACCAATCGGTATATAAGCGAGCGCCGCTCGGAAATCCAATCAGTTCTAATTGAAAAGCGATTGGAGCATGTTGTCGCTGTTGTGGTGAAGCTCTTCGTATATCATGAAAGCGCGGATGAACGGTGTCACCAAGAGCCTGTTTGTGCACCTTAGGCCAGACATGAATCCATCAGGAGGAGAGTGATGCCACAAACGGTTCCCCGGGAAGATCTCGAAGCAGCCGCTACACACACCCACACACACATACACGCGCGGAATTCTTTCCGTTTGTATGCCATTCAGCATCGAGAAAGATCCGGAAAATAATCTGCCAGTTCCTCTGGGAATTTAAAATTACATTCATGTGAAAGAGTTTATTTGAATGTTTTCTATCCATGTAAAACTGTGACCAAATACATTTGGTTTTGTGATTTTTCAATCAATCGCAATTAACAGGATAGCTTCTGAAGATTATTCTTCCCCATCAGTAGGATATTTCCGTATCCAATATTGTATGCGCCCGCAATCGATTATTGCTCAGTCGCCGAAAGTTCCGAGCTCAGAGACCATTCCCCTCATTCCCCTCTAGTTTGCCTTCCAAATTGCCATCGTAAACCACGCCTTTTTTCGATTCAATCACGCACAAAAAGCATACTTAAGCGATATTCTGGTGGTGAGACACATTCATTTTTCGTGAGGACATCGACAAGACAACATCGTTGCTGAGGATGCTGGACGGCGAAGGATCGAGATCTGCCCTGAAACGCAAGCAGTTTGTTTGAAACTGTGAGGGAGCACAGAGAAGCCAATCCTTCAGGAGAAGAGAAGGTGACCATCGAAGCAGCCGCTACACACACACATACACGCACGGAATTCTTTCCGTTTGGATGCCATTCAGCATCGAGAAAGATCCGGAAAATAATCTGCCAGTTCCTCTGGGAATTTAAAATTACATTCATGTGAAAGAGTTTATTTTGATGTTTTCTATCCATGTAACACTGTGACCAATATTTTGCAATCAAGTGCTATTAACAGGTGGTTATCGAATTAGTATTAACCACTGGTGGGCTTCCAGTATCGAGGAAAATGTGGAAATATCTAATCGTTACTGAAAATAATCTGCCAGTTCCTCTGGGAATTTAAAAATACATTCATGTGAAAGAGTTTATTTGAATGTTTTCTATCCATGTAAAACTGTGACCAAATACATTTGGTTTTGTGATTTTTCAATCAATCGCATTTAACAGGATAGCTTCTGAAGTTTATTCTTCCGCATCAGTAGGATATTTTCGTATCCAACATTGGATTCATAAAACCTTGTACCTCTAACGTAACGCTCTCGTTTTCGAAGTCCCCCAAATATTCATTTATCCATTCATTCAGAATGGATTCAGATTCAACTTCAAACAAAGGATCACTTAATCAACGATAGTCCTACGTCACCATTGCGGTTATACCATAGATATAACCCAGTTTCTGTTTTTTATAAAACAATATTGCATCGGTGAAGAATTTGGATCTGGTAATTACGTATTCTATTCGTCTCTTTTAGTATACATGGTCTCGGGACTAAAGTCGCTATATTTTTCAACATTTACTAAAGTTGATAAAATTGATTTTTCTGACCATCGATTGAAATTGAAAAATCATTATTTCAAGAAGTAAAAGCACACATCTCTGAGTTTTTTATATGTTACTAGCTCACCCAGCAAACTTCGTCCCGCCTAAAACTTGTTTTTTTTTGTTATCAGAACCTTCAAACATTCACGTTTTCTTACTATGAGCAAGTTCATGGGTCCAATCGCAGAACTGTTCATTGATTGATCTTCTAATCGACCCCGTTGAATTTTGTATGGTAATTCCCCCTTAGAGAGAGGGGGTGGAGTGTCCAACCATCGTAAAAACATTTATTGCACCCTAAAACCTCCACATGCAAAATTTGGTTCCATTTGCTTGATTAATTCTCGAGTTATGCAGAAATTTGTGTTTCATATGTATGGCAGCCCCCCCCCCTCCTCAGAGAGAGGGGATGAGTGCCTATTCATCATGGAAACATTTCGTGTCCCCTAAAATATTCGCATGACAAATTTGGCTCCATTTGCTTGATTAGTTTTCGAATTATGCAGAGATTTGTCTTTCATTTGTATGGCAGCTGCCCCTTAGAGAAGGGAGTGGAGTGTCTAATTGCCGTAAAACATTCAATGCACATTAAAACCTCCACATGCAAAATTTAGTTAGTAGAAATTTGTGCTTAATTTGTATGGTAGCTCCCCCTTAGAGAGGGGGGAGGGGTCTCAAACTATCACGAAAACCTTCCCCGGCCCCAAAAACTCCTACATACCAATAATCATGTTGACCGGTTCAGTAGTTTCCGAGTCCATAAGAATCAGACAGACAGAAATCCATTTTTATATATATAGATGTAAAATATGCTCAGCTTTCGAGAAAAAATACAAAAAAATATATCGTCCTTGGTCCCGAGTCCATGTATACTATAAAAAACAAATACAATCATTAATTACTTAAACAAAATTCAATGTTTTTGCAAGTATAGTATTTTTTTCAAAGGGCCATGATTTTTTGATAAAATGGGAAAAATTGACAACCTAACGAAAAAATTCAAATACGGGTCTAATGTTTTGAAATAAGGAACAAAACTACCACTTTTTATGATAATCTGAGAACCACTTCATCGGCTTGGAATGGAATTGCTGCATATAGAAATCAAAGGCATAGTCCTACGTCAATAACCTGACAAAAGCAGATTGATTTGGGATGTACCCCCGGAAGAGAGTTTTTTGCCAATTCTGATGAGGGTTTCTATGAAAGAGACATTATGGAACTACCTTCAAATTGACAACAAGTTATCGAACAATCGGTGCATATTTGAACTGAATCTGTTTATCCTAGCTATGATAATCAAGTCTCGAAGTTAACGTAGAAATTGTCGTTTTCTTTTTAACTACATGAACAGTTTTAGAAATATTCGCTTATATTCATTTTAAGGTTTGTTGCGTCTGTCTAGAAGTCTAGAACACGTGCGTCGAGTGATATTATTTGCCACCTCTGCTTTCGTTACAGTCGTGCTTTTATATGGGAAAAATTACAATAAAAACGAACTGAAATGTTTCGGCCACTAATGCGTTAATTATCGTCAGCTTCAGAAAACCATCTTCCAGGCGTAATACGGATCGGAGTTAGTAAATTGTTGTACAAACCCAGGAAAACGACTCGTCGTGTCTACGTTTTCTGCTATGATTTACAAGCGCGTGTGGAGCCTTTGGCACAAGCACAAGCTTGGTAAAGGTGCCACTTTAATTAGGCGAGCTAATGTATCTGCGGCCATCACACCGTCACAGAGCACACGTAGGGGAAATCAGGGTGAAACCGACACTCCCTGATTTTTACAGTTAGAAGCAATTTTTTATAAATTTCCCGGTGTCACCTGTACACACCTGTCATTTCTTACGTTTCGAGTCACCCTATAGCTGCGGAAGTCGCTTTGCTGTTAAAATAAACAACAAAACAGGACCGGCCAGCAAACAGGAGTTAGTCAGTGTAAAATTTCGGTAGTGGAATTTAAGTGTCAGTCATTGTCCCGTAGATGGGCAGTTTCGAGCCCGAAACCGGTCGACATTATAGGTAAATTTTTAATCCGTTTAATAAGTAAGAACCATAAGTGTTATTTCTTGTCTCACGTCGCGTCTTATGGTGTGAAATTTAAATTCGCTACTTCTGCCAGCCTAATTCATCTTAGATCATTGTTCCAAGTATTTTGTAAGACGGTAGGTGGTTTTGTTGCTTATCGATGCTCGGAAATTTTGTTTTATAGTTTCGAGTCTGTTCGGGGTAACCCGACACCTTCAGTCAGGGTAAAACAGACACCAGGGTATGTGTCCCACTGACAGGAAAAATGCGTCCTTACTTTTTGTAGATGCCTGTAGATATCTCGTGTTATATTTGGAAGACAAAACGACAGAGCTGGTCTGATAAATGGCCAAAACCAACTATGAACCAGGCATACCATAAAAAAAACCCAGACACAGGTTCAACGCTCATCAGCACGTCTCCCGTGGATACTCACCCAAGCTGGAACATAAACATAAGTGCTAGCTGAGATTTCTAGACCAGAATCCGAACATCTGTTCCGCAAACCTGAGACTGCATCAGCGGCGCGAGCTGTTGAAATATTTGAATTTGATTGATATCGTACTAATCAAAATCTGAGCGATTCAATTACATACAATATGCAACTATCTCCCAACTCCCCTCTTGAAGTGTCCATATAGTATATAGATAGCCTCTTGATACTTTGAAATTATTGTAACAAGTTCACATTCGTTTCTCTAAAGGTGTCGGTTTCACCCGCAGTTCCATTTATTTCACATGGAAACATCAATTTTTGTATTCTATCAAAATTCGACTTCTACTCAAAAAATGATCATCAGATACTGTAGAATGGTTCGTGAATAGTTGAAGAGAAGTTCTGTAACCATTTGAAGTCGAAGAAACACAGAGTGTCTTTGAAATATGTGGAAAACCTTAGGGTGTCGGTTTTACCCTGATTTCCCCACAACTAGTTTCCCCGACCAAGAGTAGCGCAGAATGCGCGAAATTTTACCACTTTCACGCTGTCGCTCGATCCTGTTCTTAATTATCCACCGCCAAGCGAAGGAGTCGCAGCGATGCTAAGAGGCGGGAGAGGACCGTTTGTCGGAAAAATATGCTACTGGTTGTGTTTCGCAGTTTGTTAATTACATTTTAATGAATTTGCAAATTAATTAAAAAATACAACACAAAAAAAAGCCCGCTGGGTTTCAAAACTAACCGACCAACGCCTCGTGCAGAAGAGGAATGAAATAATGCTAGAATTTGAGATCGGGAGTGAAGCAAAAAGCGCAACTAATGACTACACTACGAAACAACCGAGTTGAAGAGAGCAGACCAGCTCGGAACAGGACCGGAAGCATCGGGGACGCCCTCGAGTCATCGACTAACGGATGGGAAAGGGCAAAACTTCACCGAAGCGCAGGGTGAAACATTTTTAATCGCAAAGGATACACATAAAAATGAATATAATTAAAAGAGAAAAGCAATGCTGTTTTATTCACTCATTAATGTGTTTTTTTGTAGAACTCTTTCTCGCAGGAAGATCTTGCTCGCTCTTGTCCTTACGCGCTAGCGTTGCTCCTTGTTGGCAACATTATCTTCTATTCTTTTGCAAACAATGCGACTATTTAAATCCGTCTTTTATGTGCACCAGATAGTGAGAAAAGCCAACAATGTTTCTTGTTAGAAATGAAGACTGATACTGGGCACATCTTTTAGTTTTGTCTACAACTCGAGCAAATTTGGTTAACATCACTAAATCATTAAACATTCGGTACTAATTCAAGAGGTTTTGTTTTTTATTATTTTTAACCGATTGTGTTCATTATCTTTAAAACCTAAAACACTTTCATAATTCGACAGTCTGTAGACGATCAACAGAGGAATCACATGGTTAGCAGATGTGCTATTCCGATAATATATCCTACATTAGGCTAATATCCCGCTCTTGATACAGTTCTTGGTTTGCAGGATACCACAAATAGAGTGTTATAACGAATTAAAAATGGCTTTCGAAATTATGTAGTAAATTGATGCACCGAACGAACTTCATAAAGACTACACATGCTTATTACACATGTAAAATATACAAATTGTGAGCCTCTTACAATTCTTGGTCTAGAAACGCTGTACCCAGTTCATGTGAATGTTTTTAAGCTATACAAAATGTGCAAAGGAAGAGTGATTGTGGATAAGAACATGTGACATACGGTAGAAACTAGAAACAAAGTTCATAGATTATTTTGAGAAAAGCAAGCCGAACCGTCAACCTTTTTTCATTGACTAATAAAAAATCCTTGAAGCTTATCCATGAAATAGTGATTTCTTCTCGAATTAGCTGAATATACAGGCAAGGTAGATAGGGACCGCATAAAAAAAAAATTTCCCCCAAGAAAATAACTCAAATCCACGCCGTTCATCGTTCAATTTCCTTCTGTTTCCCTGCTTTGCGATGGGACAGTTTGCCTCTTCGGTTGCGCGTGGCTGTTTTGTGCTTTGAGTTGCATGCCGAAACGTGATGCTGTTAGATAAAATGTCATGCAAAAACTTAGAGCATTTGATGGGAGGAGGTGAATGATTTCAGAAGTGGATAATTGAAACGCAAATATGCTTTTTTCGCACTAAATGCATATAAACCGTAAAAAAAACTAAATGGACGATAACTTCGTCAAATATGCTTCTTTTCATATACCGCACAAAAAAAATCGCACAAAAAAAACCGCGCAAGAACAGTAAACCGCACAAAAAAAATCGCACAAAAAAAATTCGCACAAAAAAAACCGCGCTGAAACAGGTTTTACTGTACACCCAAAGTTAATTTTCAGCACATGTTCTGGCATCCCGATTTATTACATTAAATGAGCTGAAAGATAACATAAAATGTTCTACTCCCCATTACATGTATATCATTTGTGTAATATATATGCTAGAGCCAATATGAGGGAGCGAAATAGGAGACACATTTAAATGAAAGCTTTTCGTATAGTTTGCCAAATACACGCCCCAGACAGAGGAAGATATATTCTCGTTCATGTTCTTCTTTATCGTCTTAGAAAACACCTTCCAACTTCATTTTATGACGAGGTGTAATATTATCACGCTCCTTTATAATAGCGCTGGCAGCTATATGGATAGCGTGGTCGTGTAAAGTAACTTTGCATTCCAGCCGGTCTTGGTGCGATCCCCATTGACGTCGTATGGACTTTTTGTTTTGCTCAATCCCAATTGAAAAGAGGAAAGAAAACAGAAAGAGATGTCTGCACGCATACATACAAACCATTTTTAAGCTCATTATTTGCGCATTTGACTCTCATGCACAGTAAATGGCGTCTTTTCTGCCAAAGATGACATGTTTTCTGCCAAAGATGACATGTTTTCTGCCAACGCTTGTTTGGGTGTATACGAAATCGTGGGTGCTCCCGTGGCCGAGTAGTTGGCGTCGGTTGTGTCACATTCACCCGAAACCCACTCACCCGAAAGACAGTTACCCGAAAGACATTCACCCGAATTCCACTCACCCGAATGTAAAAAATACCCGAAAGCGACAGTTACCCGAATGTAACATCTACCCGAGTTGACACTTACCCGAATGCGATATTTACCCGAATGTAACATTTACCCGAATGCGAAGGTTACCCTAATGTAACATTTACCCGAATGCGACAGTTACTCGAATGTAACAGTTACCCGAATGTAACATCTACCCGAATGTAATATCTACCCGAATGCGAGACTTACCTGAAAGTAGGATATATTCGAAGGATAAGCAAATTTTATTATTTGGAAGTATTTGTATATTTATTTTTTCGTAATAAAATTTTATCTCTGTAATGAGGGGCGTAGTCCCAATCTATCGAGGATGAGGAACCGAGGGGGCCTCAAGCCGACAAGGTGATGCAATCTGAGATGGCCACCGACCGTAATGCACTAAGTAAACGTATGCCATCCGACGACATAACTAAAGGATCGTCTCCTATGTTTCAAACAAACCGGGCAATCGGTTAACCACAGGTTTGCTTGCGAGAGGCCGCCGCTTCCGACGGCGGATCGGCGGCCGACTCGGATTGCGTCACCACGGCGGCTTGGTGCCGCCTCGGTTCCTTATTCTCGTTAAATAGGGACTTCGCCCCCATTACGTTGAATTCAGAATAAATTTCATCACGAAATAATTAATTCATGATGAAATTTGGAAATAATTAATTCATGATGAAAATTGAGTAAGTATCATTTTTTTATCAATTCTTTTCACATAGTGGCATTTATGGCATTTATGCTTTGGCATTTATGCTTTATGTTTTTTACGTTAAAATTACCTGCTTAATTTTCGAAATATTCCATAACCAATTTTGAATGATTCAAGGCCCTGGGCCTTAAAGATCAATACGGAAAGGAAAGAAGACGGCATATCAGTTGTGCCTACACTGATTTTCGCGGAGTCTTCAAAATCAGTTAAAATAAGTTTCAAGGAGCCAAACTCTTAACTACAGTGTCGGACAAAACATTAAGACCACTGCTCAAGCAAAAAAAAAGTCACTGGAGGGTTGTGTCCGAGACACGACCGCATAGTGGACGTAGGATTCCGTTGGGCTATCTGTTGTATGCTGATTTTGGATTACATCGTTGAACTCATTTATAATGATTTGGTGGCCATGAAAAGCGTCGTTTTGTTTGGTTGTTGGGTATTGTTTGTTCACTCCACCAGTGTTCACAACCGAGTGATGATGACAGAAGTATGATGATTAGACATAGGATGGTGCGTATCAAAATAGAAGATGCCGGAGTGGAATGAGATATGATGAAAACCACCCACCCTCGCAAATCTGGAAAATTCGGTGGATAGGACAGCAGTTCGTAGTGCAATTCGACCAAATTGGCCGTGGCGACGGCGTAATTTCTATTTTTTCCATTTTTCTAAAATCCGCGAATACACCCGCTTTCACACACGGTCGAAACAAAACTACGAGTCGGATTCGGCTAAAATTTTGACTATAGCCGTTTACGAGAATGTACTACACGATAAGTAATCTCTCTTGCGATACTGACACCATCGGGCGATGAGGCTAAGTACTTGTCGGACCGCCCTCGTACATGCATGTTGGGGGAACTTTTGTTCCCACCGAAATAAGTTTCCTTACACATTTCAAAAACAAGGTGCTTGGAAAAATCAGCCTAGCAGATACAGGAAAACCTTTTTTGTGCGATTTTCTGCTCTTGTGCAGTTTTTTTGTACGATTCTTTACTGTGCGGTATATGAAAAGAAGCAATTTGACGAAGTTATCGTCTATTTAGTTTTCTTCGATGTTTTATATGCATTCCAGTGCGAAAAAAGTATATATTCATCTAAATTATCCACATCTTTTATCATTCCCATCTTTCCATCAAATACTCTAAGTGTGCATGACATGATTTCTAATAGCAACAAGTTTCGACATGCAACTAAAAACACAACACAACCACGTCCCATTGCAAAGCAGGGAAACGAAAGAAAATCGGACGGAAAACGGTGTGGATTGAGTTACTTTCTTGGGGAAACTTTTTTATGCGGTCCCTGTCTACCGCACAACACAAGTTTTTTTTTCAAATTTTGTACCGAACACGATTTATTAAAGCTGCTGGTGAAGTTTTGTACGATTTTTTATTCGATTTTGTTTTGTGCGGTCCAAAAAATAGGCATTTTCGTATTGCGAGAAAGGTGAATGATACGATCGCATTGTTTCGCATCGCATCGCATTGCGCCGACGCTTTCTCCAGGCACCTTGGTTTCAGAATCTGTAGTTTCATAAAATATTAAATGTACCGGTAAGTCTCTTCGGTTTTAAAACAGATGGCGTAACTTGATTATTATTCCACTGAATCAAATTTTCAGACATTCGTTGGAACGTTACTGTCATTGCGCGTCTTTTTCAGTATATGTCAAAACGTTGAAGCGTAAACAACATAGTTTTTGCCACTTCGAATATGTCGAATTTCCTACCAACGAGAGTGTTTTTGCGGGGAGTGTTAATTCATTACTTCAATATGAAGAAAAAAGCTGTGGAAAATCAACACATTTTTAGAGAAGTGATGATGGTGACCATGCTCCAACTGAGCGAACGTGTCAGACGTGGTTGGCACGGTATTAAAGTGGTAATTTTGAATTGGAAGACGAAGAACGTTCCGGACCGCTAACAAAGTTTGAAAATGAAGAATTGGAGGCTTTCCTCGATCAAGATCCGTCACAAACGCAACAAGAATTTGAAAATACACTTGGAGTAGCTCAGCAAATCATATTCGATCGTTAAAAAGCAATGGGAATGATCCGACAGATAGGACATCGGGAGCAGTATGAATTGAAGCCACGAGACGTCGAACGCCGTTTTTTCACTTGCGAACAACTGCTGCAACGGCATAAAATAAAGGTTTTTTTTTGCATGAAATCATTACTGGCGATGAAAAGTGGGTACATTACGATAATCCTAAACGTCGAGCAACGTATGGATATCCCGTCAACATCGAAGGCCACGCGGAATATTCACGACCAGAAGGTTATGCTGTCTATTTGGTGGGACCAGCTGGGTGTGGTGTACTATGAGCTGCTAAAACCTAATGAAACCATTACGGAGTACCTCTATCGACGACGTACTGAAGCCGCGCACTGAAGGAAAAACGGTCACAATACGAGCTAAAACACGATAAAGTTATTTTGCAGTACGACAATGCTCGGCCGCATGTCGCAAAACCGGTCAAAACATACTTGGAAACACTGAAATGGTAGGTCCTATCCCACCCGCCGTATTCTCCAGACATTGCTCCGTCCGATTTTTACCTTTTTTGATCGATGCAACATGGTCTGGTTGACCAGCACTTCTCCAATTTTCATGAAGTCAAAAATTGGATCGATTCGTGGTTAGCCGACAAACCGGCCGATTATTTCCGCAAAGGGAACCGTGAATTTCCAGAAAGATGGGAAAAAGATACTTTGAATATTAAATTTGTAACCATTTTTGCAGAATAAAGCATTAATTTTTGAATGAAACGAAGAAATTTACCGGTATCGGTTACCGGTATATAATTTTATTTTTTTTCACTGCAATCAATTTTTATGGAAGGCCCAAAATGTTTAATGCAAAACGCTCGTTAAACCATCAGCAGTCTTCCGAAAAACACTTACACATGTCCACGCGATGTGAAAATTCCATGTTTTTGTTTGAAGTCGAACATGATTCTCGCTAGTGTTGAGTGTCTATCCCCAACACGAACAATGATACACAAACATAGCCATGTGAAAACAAACACGATGTTTATAATTCAAGAACATCATGTACAAACATATCACCCGATGTCGCAGTATTCACTGCTTTCGTTTCGTTTCTTTTCATACACGGAAAGAAATTATTCATCCCAAAACATTTCTTCGTAGAATACTTTTTCACAGAAACGAACTTGAAATTTAGTTCGCATTTCAAAAACTGCACGAACTAAGAGGCTATAAGTTCATGCACCAAAATATATATTTTTATTAAGGCTCATATGGCGTCAGCCTAACGGGGCCGGGAGTTCAATATTTTGACAATGTTTGCTTACAACTATGTTAGTAATATGTAACCGATTACTCGCGGTTGGCTCGAGGTTAGTATTACAAGTGTTCTCATAATTGGGATGTTGCAGTCTTCAGTGCTCTGTACGTGTGCCCGACATGGGATACTTCCTATTGGGATGCAGCTGACCATTAATCAGCAACGACTCCCTAGTCTGCACCCCATATCTAGCGTGGTGCGTCTTTTTCGACTCGAGGAATCCAGGATAGAATGATCACTAGCCGGCGCAATCATCAGCTCATGTAGAGTTGTCATGAGCGGTACAACCTTTGGCTCTTGTTGAGTCATCAGTGGACTGCACAACCTTCGGCCCGTGTATCTGTAAAGAGTGTGTGTATGTATTGCCGCGACTAAGTAAAAGTTTATAGATCGTTCATGCACATTTTGCAAGTCTGAATAAATAATCCTTGGTTTCGTTCAAAGAAAACATTCTCTGAATAGAAAGAAGCTTTCTATTTTTTTTTGCGTGCATGTTGGCAATTAAAGTCTGGGGAGCCGACTGCATAGCGGGCGACGTCGTACAAATGCTGACCAAAAAAATAAATACCCAAAAATTAGTTTTAGATGCAACCTTTAGCGGCACACAGCAGAACCAGCAGAGAAATTTCAGCGGCTAAAACACACCATTAGTTTCTCGATGTTATCACAAACTGAATGAAGGAAAAAACTAAAAGCTACACTTACACTGCACTACATATGCTATATGTGCATGCGATTGCATCATCCTTTCTTCTCCTCTTCTCCGCTCGTTTTATAGCTCGGGTCGCGATCGTCGCGAACAAGCAGTATTGGCCATTTGTATTCAAAGATCCAGCCAAAATTGTTGCTCCCGTGGTCGAGTGGTTAGCGTCACGCCTAACATGTCACTGCTGAATAATTCAATTTTAGTACTTGTTCAAATAGCTAATAATAGCGAATGTTACATGAATTCAATATATAAATCGATGCGTGCACTAAATAATGATATCAAATGTGAAAAACTCTGATATCAATCGATGTTTATTTTGTTCAGAACAGAAACAGAGGTTTATTTTATTTGCCCAATATTTTTGATGAAGCACCCATTGTCATGAAAGGAAAGCATTTTTTCCATGTCAACATACCAACACACCACGCGTTGAGTGGTGGTGGTGTGGTGTCCGATTCGCTTCTTCTTCTACTCTACGCACTGCCGGTGCTTGGGGTGAAAATGCAAGAGAAACTGTACACCATGTTCGAACATCATGTGAAACATTGGGATTAAACATCGTATGTCCAAAAATACCACGAATACAAACATGTCACATTTTCTAACATACACTGAGAGGAATAGTTAGTAAATACGACGAATTTTTTGGTACATGTTACCAATTCTCTAGTCATTTTCTACCCTACTAATCATTGGTACATATTACGAAAGAAAAATGGCAGGCACAAACGTCAAACAAACTACGATTTGTTGGTCCAACCTTGGGTCAATATCAGTGAAAATTTTGCTTTTCATTTGTGAGAGATAATCATCAGGGATAATAAAAATGTTTTTTTTATAATTATTTTTAATTTAAAAAATTCTATTTGGTTACATTTAACTCCACATACTTAGAATACATTATAATAATAATATATAACTTATTCTATGAGCAGCGTACACGAGGAAAGTTCCCGTTCATCTTCCTGCTGCATCGCTCTAGTTAGCATTATTTAGGGAGTGCCGGTAGCACCAGCACGTTTCATCCGCATTTTGTTCTCTCGTGTCTCTATGAAGAAAAGAAATACATATGTTAATAATATTAAATATGTATATATGTAATGAATCGTAACATCGAAAAAATGCTTACCTCCGAATCGCTTCATCTCCAAAATAGAAATGGCGATTTGCAAAGTGCGCACATCACAGATGTTAGGTATGACAAAAAAACAAAGTTACTAATGGTATGAAGTAAAATCTACGAATCTCTGGTAGGAACGTTCATTGCGTCTGACATCGCTTTTACGCAATTTTGGTAATATTTACAAAACATTTGTATATTTTACCAATGTTTTGGCTACTAAAGATTTGGTAGCTGCTTTTACTAAACTATTTCTCCAGTGTAGGTACGAAAAAATCATGTTTGTACTCAAACACAAAACTGTGAACAGCACCGTGGACATGTTTATTCCGGACGCAGTGTTTTTTGTGAAACATGGAAGACTGACCATCAGAAATTGATTGAGCTATAATTGTGAGCACAAGGGATAGGTTGTATCTTCGATTCCAATCAATCAGAACGAAGTATTTCCGTTTGGATAACGGTTGAGATTGGTCGATTGTCAGTTACGGTTGATTGGTCGATTGTCAGTTTCATGCCATGTTTTATTTTATTCATTACTAACTGACCCGGCAAACTTCGTTCCGTCCGTTGTGTTTTGTTATCAATACCTTCAAACATTCATGTTTTCATACTATGAGCAAGTTCATGGGTCCAATCGCAGAACTGTTCTTTGATTGATCTTCTAATCGACCCCGTTAAATTTACTTTTTACTATAAAATTCCTAGTACTTCTACCAAAACTCATCATTATAATATCAGATTATATTCAGACACAATTCTCGTTCAAGATTTTTCAACCACTTGCAAATAACATGTTTCTCAATTACATGGAATAAATGTTTTATACAGAAAATATGATAGAATAAAGACAGCCCTAAATCGGGCAATTCCCATCTCGAGTTCTGCTCTTATCAACACATTCGGCGATATTTTTTTATTGATATAGATAGAAGAAGATATAGGAGTGCGTTTCATCACATTAAAATCCATTTCCAGTTTCGAACAAAGATCAATTTCGCTAGCGCAAACATCAAATGGATCAACAGCACTTGTCACTGTATAATTGTAGAATATATGGGAACATAATTTGTTTTCCGATTTTTTCCTTTTTCCTTCAGAGTTTTCCGAAAATTTTCAAAAGTCATGTTTGGTTGGAATATGTGTAATATTTTAATGGGATCCCCTCTCCATTCCAGAGGAGGGAGGGGTGTCATACCGCTATAGAAACATTGCACATACCCAAAAACCCTCACTTCTCAAATTGTGCTTGATTAGTTCTCGAGTTATGCAGAAGTTTGTGTTTCGTTTGTATGGCAGCCCCCCTTAGGGAGCGGGAGGAGTGTCTAACCACCATAGGAACATTTATTGCATCCTAAAACCTCCACATGCAAAATTTGGTTTCGTTTGCTTGATTAGTTCTCGAGTTATGCAGAAATTTATGTGTGGCAGCCCCCCCCCTTAGAGATGGGGGTGGAGTGTCTATCAGACAGACAGACAGACAGACAGACAGACAGACAGACAGAAATCCATTTTTGTATATATAGATAAAAAATTGTCATGGAGTGCCTTAATCGATTGACGGAAAAATCTCATCAGTCTATCATGAAATGACTAAGCAATAAGCGTTTGTAATTGGACATCATGTTTCACAATGCGATCGATTTTCGTTTTTCAATTTTAACCCCCAATATGTTCCCGAAAGACGTAATAATTCTTCCGACTGATGCCGATGCCGGACAAATACAAAATATAATATAAACCAGGACAGCAATAGAAATATTTTTTTGATTTATACTCAAAATACGGTGCAAAATTATAAAAATACGGAACAACTAAAAATGGTCGAGAAAACGGTATTGTCCCGTTCAAAACGGTATGTTTGGTCATCCTACTCATAACGCATTTTTCATTGAATGAATACCGTTTTAAGTACAGATGTTATAAATTTCTTCGACCAATGCAAATAAATTATTATAAATGGATTGAAGCACTGGATTGGATTTATTTTCTCGAAGTTTTGTTACTTTATTTTTTTGCTTGAGCAAGTGCCTTAATGTTTTGTCCGACACTGTATGTGTGAAATGTGTAAATGTGTAATAATATTTATACTTGAAAATTGAAGCTTTAAAAAGATGTACAGCCTTTCTTCTTGCGTCAAAAATCATTTAAAAATTTCGACTTTGCACTCTGTTCCTCTATTGTTTTTTTTTTGTTTCGAGTGTAAAGCACAATTTTAAAAACGTATATTTTGTCTCAAACATCAACTGATTTGCTTCAGGCTTCTATAACTATGATACTGCTTGTTGCTTCCAAAGCTAGGTTGATGAAGTGTTTATGTGCCAATATCCGCGCCCAGGGCTCTTTTCGACAGCCGCGCGAATCGGAGAGAAACAGCTAGAGATGGAGAGAGCCTTCAAGACGCTAAAACCAATTAAGGGAGGCAAATAAATGTTATATCTACAAAACTTTAAATATTTGCGTCGCAGTATGCACCGAGCTGGAAGAGGATACTTCTGTCCTGAGGCGCCGGCAATGGATTTATTTAATAGCTGTCAGAAGACTTGCATCCAAGCACGAGATCGGTCCCTAATAAAAACCGTCTAAGTGAGGATTTTACTTTTTTTTTGCTGCCGATAATTTTATGTGTTTTTTTGTGTCATCTTCCCAAGTCTCAATTCTCAATCCATTCGAATAACGCGCAAACCCATATTGGAAAGATAGCAAGACAGACGGGTGAAGCGGTAAATTAGTACCAACTAAAGAAACTGTTGGCGGACCAAAGGGAACGAAGAACCTTCTGTGGATAATGAAGTGAACGATTCTCTGCACGCTTTCGTAATTGGCGATAGGAAAAACGCTATTAGCTGGGAATTGTTCGCAAATTTATGGACCACTTTAGTTCTGCGTTTCAGTTCGTAAGTTAGTGTACGTGAGTGGTTTAGTTTTATTTTGTCCATCGATTCGCAAGTTTTTATGAGCTGTCGATGCAAACATCTTTCTTTTAGAATTTCCGGAAGCTGACGAAGGATTTGTGTTTGACTACGTTTGGGTATGAACATCATTTCATTAGCAACTTTTTTTTTTTAATTTTTGGCGACATGTAGTATTCGGTAATTTTTGGTAATACACACAATCCGGAAGAGTTTCTCACCGAAAAACGGCCAAACGATTGCGTCCCAATGTGAAACTTTATCGAGAGCAACTCAATATTTACTCCATTAACACACGAAGCCCGCAAGTTAATCACCAGCACGTGAATTTGAGCTGTATTTACTTTTGGATCGATAACTGTGGAATGTGGATTATCTGATTCATTAAAGTCAGACATGTATCGTCGGGATAAAAATATTATGAACCAAACTAAAAAAGGTTCACATCATTAATCACTTGTGCCGGTGCTATTCCAGTGATAGCCAAACTAACAATTTGCTCTCCGCAATTGCTACAATAAGCTTGTTGAAGAAAAAAAAATGAATCGAAAACCAGACGGTACAAATCCTCAAGTGTAAGAAAGCCAACAGCAGCGTATAAACTCAACGCCACTCAGAAGGATCTGTAAACCATAAGCTGCAAAAGTTTAAACCCATTTCCCGACCTCAACGATTTAAGCTAGGAGCCACGACGATGGAATAAAAGTGTACATTGTGGGATAATCGAGAAGAAGCTCGAACTGAAAAACACAAAGCTGTACTTAGAAACAGCGATGCTGTGCCGAGGTGCTGAGGACAATCTGACCGGTGGCGAGGGGACACGACGGGATGGTAAACGGTGCTCAGCCGGATTGCCATCGCTGGAAGGCAAATGTTGGTTTTATGTTTCATTTTTGGAGACCACCGGCAGCAAAAATCACTGTTGGCGTTGGTTTGCAGAGCAGCGTGCGTTTCCTTTTCCTGGCGGGAACAGACACCGAGCGACGGGATGATTGGCAATGATTGTCATGATTCCTGGTCACCGCCGAAAAGTGAAAAAAGTTGCCCCAGAAAGTGTACCAAAGAAAGCAGAAGTCACAACGTCCGATGGGAGACTACGGCGTTGGGGATGTTCACATTGTTAAACAGACTGGAGAATATTTAGAGAATGAGCTTAGTGGATCTGCAAAAGTCACAGTTTGGAGGTTAATTCTAACCATGTACAAATCTGTTATTGTTAATTCTGGTGTAGCTTAGTATTTATCGTTTGCCATGCCATGATTCTTAGCTAACGAGAAGGTATCGACATTTAATCACAGTGTAACACAAGCAACTGTTGAAAAAACTAAACTTAAAACAAAAAAAAAGATTTTGATTACTTGTTTTGGAGTTTGGAGTATGGTTACTCGATTCATCGAAAAACAGAGTACACAAATGCGGAAAGCGATATCTGCCAATAAGCGACTTTAATCGACATTAAGGTTTTTGGCAACTGTAGAATGTTTCGTGTCGCTACAGTACCTTTTGAGAGTTCCAGAGATGCTGAGATTTTCCACACAATGACTGAGTAAAAATTGAGTCGAATATAGCCAAAGCTGGTTGGTGTATACTGATCTAAGCTTTATTTGCAACTGAACTCTCTGTACATTACGTGCCCTATTTATACGATTATTCATTTAGTCATTTGAATAGTTTTTTTTTTAGTTTATTTGATCGGCCATCAGCACATGAACGGGCTATTGGACACATCATTTGAATAGTGTAATTGTTGTTTTGGTTGCGTCTTGAATATTCACTATAAACAATTACTCTTCATATAGCGGAACTGTATTCATCCATTCTTGTCCTTTCACAACTCGCTTGTGATTGTTTGTGAAAGTTATGATTGTTTATATGTTGTTTTGTTGAGATGTTGTGTTGTGTATTATAAGCGGTAAGTAGCGTGTGTCGTGTATTGCACACAATATGATATTATTCGTCCTTTTACAGGTAATTGGAGAAAAGGTAAGTGACGATCAATATGACGGTGCACAAAGTTGGGAAATTGTAAACATGTTTTAGTTGCGCAGGTAGCTTAATAAAAAAAACGCAGTAGCTTGTATTACAACTTTAAAAAATCATAACTCGAAAATGAAAAAAAAAACACCTCCGAGTTTTGGATGCACAGGTCGAACTCGATTATCCGGAGTATCCATCTTGGATTTGCATTTTTCATAAATAACTGTATTCTACTAGTCAAGCCCTTTCATTTGATACGTATATTAATGGGGTTCTGAGAAAATATGTAATCCACCATTTTGTTGTGGTCGCCATCTTGGATTTGAATTTGTCATAAATAACTGTGTTTTACTAGTCAAGCTCTTTCATTTGATACTCATATTGATGGGGTTGTGAAAAAATATATATGGCGCCATCTTGTGGTGGCGGCCATCTTGGGTTTGCATTTTTCATAAATAACTATATTCTACTAGTCAAACACTTTCATTTGATACCTGTATTGATGGGGTTCTGAGAAAATATGTAATCCAACATTTTGTTGGGGCTGCCATCTTGGATTTACATTTTTCATAAATAACTGTATTCTACTAGTCAAGCCCTTCCATTTGATACCCAATATGGAATTATTATACAAATTATTCAAAATTTCCGAAAATCAAAAATAAAATACTCCGGATAATCGAGTCTGAAATTCCGGATAATCGAATCCCGGATAGTCGAGTCTCCGGATAATCGAGTCCCACCTGTATTACGTAAAAAACCTGAGCTTCCAAGAAAAAATATTAAAATTATAGCCCCCTTTGTCCCGGGACCATGTAATCCATAAAAAATAAATGCAATCAATAATTAAGAAAACAAAATCCATGTCTTTACAAATGTAATATTTTTTCTAAAGAATAAATAAATAAATAAACAGATAAATAAACAAAAAATATATATATTTTGACATGTGTTCGCACGCAACCTTATTTAATTTTCGGATACTTAACAGAAAACTAGACATTCAAATTTAAACACAGAACTTTACGCGAACACATTTATCCAGATTTTTTCCGACCGTTAAATTCTGAGTTTTATTCTGTTCTCTCTACAATCAGCTGTTTGAGTCTCTCTCTAGCGAAAGAGCTTTATTAGTTAAACACATTTCAGTCGGAACAAAAATGCCCCCGACTTGCATGTATTTGCACAGCCGATTTCTCTAACACTGCTTGGTTTTGAAGTCTGTGTTAGGGAACACATTTCTGCGCGAACAAAAGTCCTTATACTTTCATGTGTTTGCAATACCGATTTCCCCAAGGCTGCTTGATTCTGATGGCTGTGCTGGGGAAACCATAAATCGGGCCAATCAAAACGAATTAGTTAGGGTGTTTAGACAACGCTTAACATTTGACAGTTATTCAATTGTTTATCTAATGAATAATAACAATTTATTAATTGCGATAGAAGCGTAAAAATATTCCGTATCAATTGATGCAAACATCTTTCCGATCCAGTAAGAAATGTTTGACTTATAAGCATTCGGAATATTTCATTTTTTTCCTGCATGTTCTATAGGTTATCATTTTACCCCTATATACTCCGGTTAGACGTAGTCCCATGCCAAAAGAAACTTTTTAAGTAGCTAGCATGCAATTTTCACAACCGATTCGCCCTCGTTTCTAATTGATTCGACCAATTCAGCAGTTGCTGGCACTGTGAAAGGGCCGGTCGGGTATCCATACTAGGCGATCTTTAGAAAAAGATCGATCTTGACGAATCTAGTTTCTTAACAGCTTAGGGATCGATTCACGGATTGAATCGGTACCAAAGAATCGATCTTTGCTGAATCGGTCTTTGAAAAATCGAATTAATTGTACGATTTGATTACGTATTCTATTTAATTGTCGTCTTATATTTAAACATGTAATAAACATTTCACATTTCTATTCAAACATCAAAGGCATTTTATTTTGATCCTCAGAATAAAACAAAAAAAATCGAAAGCCCAGAAAAATTTTGTTTTCCAGGGTATTCATCTTGTACCTTATGGAATCATTCAATTAAATAAATTGAACATTATTATTAGTAATTTATCAATTGATATTTGTCCAGAACTCCGCTGACATTAATCACATAAATTCCAACCGTTCCATACGTCTGATATTTAGTCGAAACCTTGGTAGTAGTCCCATTTCTAGAAAAGAACGTTTGGGCTGGACCTGATGTCACCATCCATTTTCGTAACAATCTTCTAAGCTTCTTCTAAGTTTACGACCATCAATTTGACAAATGGAAGCCTTGACTTGAAAGGGATCCAATGGTTATGGAATTTGTCAGATGATTTTTGATGAGATTAAAATCAATGTTCACTTGAAAACAAATTCACATAAATTTTTCTACGATCAAAAAGATCGGGAAGATCGATAAAAAAAAAGATCAATTTTCATGATTTTTTGGAGCACAAAAAATAGATCTAAAAAATCGAAAATCGGAGAGGAAAAGATCGACCTTCTAAATATCGATCCAAGATCGTCCAATCCTAATCCATACTTCTCTATTATCTCTTTTCTTGATCATTTCTATTGAAATATATATTCTGAAAGTAATGTACATAAACTGTGAGCGATCAATTTATTTCCATTGTTAGTAGATGATAATTTAATTCGCCAGAATGAAGATAACACCACAGGCTGTTAATATTGTAGTATTGAAAATGGTCGACATTGTTTTCTTAAAAGCGGGTTTTGATTAGGTGTCGGGTCGCATCTCTGAAGAAGGGTTTCTAGCAGCGATGCTCTTTTTTGCTCTTTATTGAAACGTGGTAAATTGTGAAATTCTTTTCTATGGGTTGGCCCGGGAAGTTCTGCCATTGCTGCCATTGATGACAAATAAATCGAGGAATCTATCAAGAATAATACTCCGCACATGACAGATGATATAACAGATTCACACAGATATCAAACAAACCAGTCAAACAACCAGTTTATAAATTTCAATAAATACAACACGCAACTGGACGAATTGAGGGCAGAGATCCGTTCAGTATCAATCAATACGATGGTCGTCGTGTTGCACCAGAGTGACGTCACCTCATGTCTCTTCGACAACCTGGCAAGCAATTTTGGAGTTTGACAGAGATGTTCTGTTCCACTCGCCGTGTTTATAGTATAAAAAACACAATAACAGTTTATCGACGAAAGAATGTGGAACAAACCAGCTTTATTTATAATTTTAAGTTTTTCCTTAAAATCGGCACGAGCTTTCCAGCGAACTCAATATTTTCCAAGTAGTTGTACAGGAAGATCATTGGTAGATGAACTTATTACAATCACAAAACTACTGCTAGGGTAATAATTTGACAAAGTTCCTTGTAGCCAATAGACACTACCCAGCCTCGTTTTGTGTTCTGCAAAAGCGAGAGTGTATCATTATTGCTCAAACGATCTGTGTTGAGGTCGAGTAATTCCGAAAATATTTCGTAATATCAAAAAAATTTAATGGGATGATGAATCTACGGATCAGCGAAGTAAATACGAACCGAAATTGACCATTGTTTAACGACTTTGATTTCGAGCGGAAACTCGGTCATAACTTGAACAGCATGATGAGAATATTACTATTGCAACTATATCATCGGGACTTTTCGAACCAGCTATGCTGTTGGTAAATTGAGTACCTTACAGCTCCCTAATGTAACGCAAGCCATATCCCTCAAACATAACAAGTAACACAATCTCGACCCGTAATAACTTCATGATAAATCTCATCTTGTTTGAAGATATTGAAAATAAACATACTACAAATATCGTAACGTAATCCTACGTCAACTGTGTGGTCATGGTTCGGATACAACCCTACAAAACGAAAGAAACTTCGATTTTTTCTCTAAAAAAAGTTAGGAACGTGGACAAAGAGGGGAGGGGTAATGGCAATGTCCACGCTTGTCCACGGAGGGCGAGGGGGGTGTCTGGAATCCTACTTTTTCTGTCCACATACCACGTGCATCTGTCAACAGCATTCAAAAATCACCTTCAAAAGGATATAAACAATTTTTTGCACATCACACAGAATTGTAGCCAAATTCCAAATCCATTTCGACAGAATGTAACCTTTTTGACTCAAAATTACTACTGGTACCACCTAATGTAAAATGCACGGTCTATTTGCACATCGAATATTCATAATGCAACTTCGTTACGGCAAATTGTCAGTTGATGCTCTGCTTCCGTTCGGATTTCTCATATCCAAATCATTCGCACAATGCATGTTCAGTAAAGTAAGTGACAAGAGAATGGAATATGACCAGTTTGAATCGCTTGTTTGCGAGAGCAAACAGCTGAATCTTCTAAAGAATGAAATTTTCATATTTCATATAATTCTAATAGAATACTAGCTGAAATGGCAAACTTTGTCCCGCCCAAAATTATTTTTTTGTTATCAAAACAATACTTTCAAACATTCACGTTTTCTTACTAAACGCACGTTCATGGGTCCAATCGCAGAACTGTTCATTGATTGATCTTTCTAATCGACCCTTTAAAATTAACTTTTACTATAAAATTCATAGTACTTCTACCAAAACTTGTCATTATAATATCAGTTAATTTCAGACACAATTCTTGTTCAAGATTCTTCAACCACTCGCAAATAACATGTTTCATGGTTACATTGAATAGATGTTTGATACAAAAAAATATGATAGAATTAAGACAGCCCTAAATCGGACAATTAATTCCTCGAATTTTGCTCTTATCATCACATTCGACGATCTATTTTCATTTATATAGATAGAATAATGTATAGGAGTGCGTTTTATCACATTAAACTCCATTTCCACTTTCGAACAAAAATCAATTTAGTTAGCGCAAACATCAAATGGACTAACAACACTATATAATTGTAGAATATAATTGAATATTTCCATTTTCCTTTAGACTTTTCCAAAAATTATCATTTGTCATTTTTGGTTGGAATATGTTTGGTTGAAATATGTGTAATATTTTTATGGGACACCCTCTCCATTTCAGAGGAGGGAGGGGTATCATACCATCATAGAAACATTTCTCGTACTCAAAACCCCTCGCTTTCCAAATTTGGCTCCATTTGTTTGATGAGTTCTCGAGTTATGCAGAAGTTTGTGTTTCATTTGTATGGCAGTTCTCTTCCCCTTAGAAACATATATCGATCCCTAGTACCTCTGCCAAGTTTGATTCCATTTACTTGATTAGTTCTTGAGTTATGCAGAAATATTTGTTTCATTCCTATGACAGCCTTGGAGTGGTGGGAGGAGTGTTGAACCACCTTAGAAACGTTTCTTGCCCCTAAAAATGTTTGCTTGATTAGTTCTTTACTTATGCAGAAATTTATGCTTCATTTGCATGGCAGCCCCCTCTTAGAGAAGGGGGAGGTTGTCTATTCACCATAGAAACGTTTCGTGCCCCCTAAAACCTTCACATGCCAAATTTGGCATACAAATTTTCACAGAAAGACAGACAGAAATGCATTTTTATATACAGCCATTCCATGCCAAACCGATATAGTGGTTCTTAGATTTTCGTCAAAAGTGGTAATTTTGTTCTTTCTCGCAAAAAATTAGACCCGTATTTTTTATTTTTTTATTAGGGTGCCCATTTCCATTGTAGGGTGTTCCGAAAAATCATTTTTTTCCACTTTTTCCCGAAAATGATTTTTTCAAAAAATCATAACTTTTGAACCACTGAACCGATTTAGATGATCGCCATATCAAATTGAAGCCAATAATATCATATCTAAAAAGACGGGTGGGTAATGTCGCGGACATAATCGGAGTGACGTAGGACTATACAAATGGGACAGCTTTTTCTAAATATATATTTTAAATATATATCGTTTTATTTTCTTCTCCTACGTGAATACCTACCTATCTACCTGAAAAATGGATTAGTTTACTATTTACTCTTTATGAACATGTTGGGGGTTCTGAAAAGAACCTTTGGTGTTGTGTTTTTGCGTTTTTTTTTGTAAAAATTGACTTTTGATTTTTTTTCTGAAGGCTTTGTTCTTATTAAATGTTCAACGCCGGGCATCTTTCGGCGTAAGCACATATCGTACAATCAAAATGATGGCTGTGATAGGGAATGCATCATCAGCTCATTCACTATCATATATTTCACGATTGAGCACATTACCGTACCTTGAACTGTGGTTTCGAAGACGAATGAATTGTAAGATTTGTAGTCTCCGCAAACAAAGTAAATAAAAATGAAAAAGAACTGAGGTTTTGGAGACGAACTCTACGATCTGTCGAGAAATAAACGAGCTATAAGCGTTCTGAAAAACCAACAGTAAATACAGGGATGGATGACCTTCGGATTAAAGTCCTTTAAAATAAGAACAGAGCAGCAGGAAATACATAGCTCCATCATGTTGCTCCTTAGTTATTTTTCTATACAATGCAGATGTAACGTCAGTCAATTTTCAACCAAAGAAAGCAGTTCATGCTACCGAGAAAATTCGTTAATGCCATCCTCAATACAATGTGTTGTAATTTGAAGCCACTTTTAATTCGGAAACCATGTATGGATTTGTGAAAACTGAATAATCAATTTAAAAGACCCCAACCACCAATAAGTTCAAGAACAAGCACAAACAAAATAAATCAGTTTATATTATATGTCATATTATGTCACTTTTGAATGCATTGGTATTGTGAAAAACTTTTAATAACTCTTCTTTGAAAGGCTTAATGGCCCTGAAAAGCGCCGTGTTTTACGGTGGCTGGTTTTGCCACCAAAGCAGTCTGTATAAACAAACTTTTTCCTTCTTCTACCTGCTTCCGTTTTGCGATTGCGTTTGCCACTCGCTGAAACTAGTTGTTGCCACCGAACCGAATGTGCTCTGTTCTGTAGGTGGGTTTTTTATTTTATTTTTATTTTTTTATCTGTATTATAGTGACTTTCAACTCATTTGGCTGGTTCGTCACTTTTACTTCCATTTTTTTTGGAAGAATGTCGGGAGTGAGAATTGAACTCGTGACCTTTAGCGTGAGAGGCATGGATGTTACCACTACGCCAGATCGCCTCCACGGGTTTTTTATTGTCGTGAGCAGCTTTGCAAGCCAACTCGAGCACTCCGGCGGCCGAAATTCTATAACCGCTATTAGGTATACTGGTACTCCGGCACCAATCCGTTGATGCGATGTGATGTGAAATGATGCCATACAACCACACGGGTTTACGGTTTGAAAGAGAATGATATATTTTTCAGCGGATCCGCGCGTTTTGTACTTTAGCGGTACACGCTCACAGGATAGAGACAAATCGGCAGACTCAGTCAAAGAGGGGAGTCCAACGAGACGAACGAATGAGCGTTAAAATGCACCGATGGCAAAAAAATACATTGGGCCTGATCACGAACGTCACCTCACGGTGAAAAAGAAAAGATTTGTATGCGATTTGTATGCATTTAATTCCGTTTTCACCGTGAAGTGACGTTCGTGATCAGGCCCATTCATTACGATTTGTTCGCTCGTTGGATTCACATGCAGGCTAAAAAGGGTCCTTTTCAGGATCACAAAATTATCTTTAATCTAAAGAGTTTATTGTTTGTTATCACTCGATATCCCCATCTTGTTCGGATAAACCTTCCTGTTTAGCGATTTGTTGCAACTCGCCACAGCTTTCACAGTTGGAAAAATTCTTCCCATCCAGCTTGTGACATGTTGTACAGTAAATTATATTTAATACGACGTGCCGAAGCACCACTCAGTGTCGCATTGGAGGCGATTTTAACCTGTAATTGAACATTTGCGATGACAGCGGTACAGTGTCGACTTTCAATGTGGCGTCATAATTTGGACCCCGAACTCTATGTTTACAAAAATGTCCAACTAAATATGTCGCATTACAGGTCCGTCCAATTAGCTAAATGTCGAGCTAAATGTAAATTACTGTACTTTCAATCTAGAAGCAATTTAAGAATTGGTGAAAATTGAATAATCGAGAAAGTCCCCAACCATCAATAAGCTCAGCACAACTGCCAAATTCTCATACTCATCATATCCTGGCAAACAAATGATGAAAAAATAAATTTGTGTTTTATTATTATTTTGGATAATATTTTAGAATGCATTGAACTGTATTTCGTAAACTCTTTTTTGGAAGGTTTAATGACCCTGATAAGCGCCGTGTTTTATGGAATGGTTCCAATTTAGAAAACTTAGTACTCGTGGTTTTGAAAAAAACCATTTCGAACGCCCTTGATGCCGCCTTGTTCTGGATTTGCCACCAAAGCAGTTTGTATAAAGAATAAACTTTTTTCTTCTGCTACCTGCTGCCGTTTTGCGATTGACGAATTTACGTTAGATTTACAACCAGATGGCGCAGCGAGTAAAGTGATGATGTTTTGTTTTTTTAATATGAAATTCGTTTAAATTTGTTAAAAAAAAACCCGAATTTTCCTTCTAATTTTCCGAATTCAAGTATTCTTTCCAAGCTGAAAAGGTTAGAAAATCATCATTTTACAATGTGGTATGTATATAACGAGGAATGGTTTGTTATAAGTATTGTAACTTTAATTTGTTTCTACTAAGTAAACGATGAATAGCGTGTTTTGCCCTAAAAATACTGAACATCCTTCTCGTATCGGCTCCTACATAATCATAATCATGATATCAGCCAATTTGATATGATATCGATTTCATCGCAATTATCCATAGTATCAAAAATTGGTAAGCATTATCAAACTTAAAATTTTCGAAGATTATCTATGACTTTGGTCAAATCGCGTGTTGAAACCATCGTAGATATACAAAACTCCAACTTTCTTACCATATACTGACGACATTTAATGGCTGAAATGAATCTAAATTGAAATAAAATGAATAATCCCAACCGAATCTTGCTTTTCAGCGCGTAAAATAAACAAACATCCTCACTTTTGTGGTTCTGAACTCTAATGTAGGTGTCGCATGAGCTGATTCAGCTTTGCGTAAATTCGTCAATTGCGTTTGCCGCTCGAAACTCGCTGCAATTGCCTGTTGTTGTCTTGATGTCCACCGAACCGAATGTGGTCTGTTCTGAATGCGATTGCGTTTGCCACTTCACTTTTTCTCCATTGCCATGTCCAGACATGGCTGCTTGTGTTGGTTTGTTGATGTGTTGTGATGCGAAACGATGTGGTGTACGGTTTTGATGAGAATGATCGTTACGGAAGGAAGGAAGGTCTTGTATTATAGAGACTTTAAACTTTTGCAGTTCATTCGTCTCTAGCCTTGAGAAAGGCCCTTTGAAAACTATACTCTACTCTACTACTCTACTCCAGCGCTACCACCACCGCCCTCTTGCCTTGAGAAAGGCACTCGATCCCTCGCCGTCCAGCTCGTCCAGCAACGATGTTGTCCAGTCGGTGTCCACACAAAGAATGATCGTTACGGAAGGAAGGAAGGTATTGTATTATAGAGACTTTAAACTTTTGCAGTTCATTCTTCCTCTAGCCTTGAGAAAGGCCCTTTGAAAACTCTACTCTACTCTACTCCAGCGCCACCACCTCCGCCCTCTTGCCTTGAGAAAGGCACTCGATCCCTCGCCGTCCAGCTCGTCCAGCAACGATGTTGTCCAGTCGGTGTCCACACAAAGAATGATCGTTACGGAAGGAAGGAAGGTATTGTATTATAGAGACTTTAAACTTTTGCAGTTCATTCTTCCTCTAGCCTTGAGAAAGGCCCTTTGAAAACTCTACTCTACTCTACTCCAGCGCCACCACCTCCGCCATCTTGCCTTGAGAAAGGCACTCGATCCCTCGCCGTCCAGCTCGTCCAGCAACGATGTTGTCCAGTCGGTGTCCACACAAAGAATGATCGTTACGGAAGGAAGGAAGGTATTGTATTATAGAGACTTTAAACTTTTGCAGTTCATTCTTCCTCTAGCCTTGAGAAAGGCCCTTTGAAAACTCTACTCTACTCTACTCCAGCGCCACCACCTCCGCCCTCTTGCCTTGAGAAAGGCACTCGATCCCTCGCCGTCCAGCTCGTCCAGCAACGATGTTGTCCAGTCGGTGTCCACACAAAGAATGATCGTTACGGAAGGAAGGAAGGTATTGTATTATAGAGACTTTAAACTTTTGCAGTTCATTCTTCCTCTAGCCTTGAGAAAGGCCCTTTGAAAACTCTACTCTACTCTACTCCAGCGCCACCACCTCCGCCCTCTTGCCTTGAGAAAGGCACTCGATCCCTCGCCGTCCAGCTCGTCCAGCAACGATGTTGTCCAGTCGGTGTCCACACAAAGAATGATCGTTACGGAAGGAAGGAAGGTCTTGTATTATAGAGACTTTAAACTTTTGCAGTTCATTCGTCTCTAGCCTTGAGAAAGGCCCTTTGAAAACTCTACTCTACTTTACTCCAGCGCTACCACCTCCGCCCTCTTGCCTTGAGAAAGGCACTCGATCCCTCGCCGTCCAGCTCGTCCAGCAACGATGTTGTCCAGTCGGTGTCCACACAAAGAATGATCGTTACGGCAGCGGAGCGGGGATTTTTAAGCTGACTGGCTGGATCGAGAATTACGCATGTGTGAGACTGCGACCAATGTTTCGTTCATTTTATTCTTTTTCCTTTCCAATCGTGCTTCATTCTATTTCGCTGCTGCTCTGGTTGCCCGTTTTGGTCGGTACGATTTGAGGAGCACAAAATGGACCAATCAAAAATGGGCACATAGTGCATTTGGACAAATTCACAATTATTCAATTATTTTTCTCAAGAAAAATGAAATTTTATTCGTTATGATAGATGCGTAGATATATTTCCTATCAATTGATGCAAAAACCTTTGCGATCTATTGAGAAATGTTCGAGTTATAAGCGTTCCAAATCTTGCATTTTTTCCTACTTGTTCAGTGCCTAGATTTTCATTTCACCCCCTATATCTTCCGGTTAGACGTAGTCCTACGTCAAAACGAAAAATCATATCTGATATCGAGATATGTTTTGTGAAAAATCCTCAGCTATCAAGAAAAAATAAAAAAAAATTTGGCGCCCTCAGTCCAAAGCAATATGTGCACCCGTGGCCGAATGATTAGCGTCTCACATTATTATGCCGGGTGTTCGGGTTCGATTCCCGTTCTGGTCGGGGGATTTTTCGTCAAAGAAATTTCCTTCGACTTACACTGTGGTCACGCGTATTCAAGAGCTTGCCCCTCGGAATACATTTAAGGCGTGTTATTTGGCTTAAGAAATCTCAACTTAGTATTAGCAAATGACGCTAATTAGTAAATACGTTGAGACGGCAAAAGTTCCACAGGGAACGTTAACGCCATTCAAGAAGAAGAGAAGTCCAAAGCAATGAAAACAACAAAAAACGACTACAACCAATAATTACGGAAATAAAATCCATTTTTTTTGTGAGTTCAATATTTTTTAATGAAAGGCTTGCTCATTGGATTCAATTTGATATGTCGATTATGTAAATCGGTTCAGTGATTTAAACGTACTGTTTTTTTTTTAATTTTTAAATTTTTTAATCATTTTCGGAAAAAAGTGGAAAAAATTATTTTTTGGACCACCCTAAAATGGAAATGGGCACCCTAATGAAAAAATAAAAAAAAACATGTCTAATGTTTTGCGATAAAGAATAAAACTACCACTTTTCACGAAAATCTCAGAACTACTATATCGGTTTGGCATGGAATGGCTGTATAAATATATATATATATATATATATATATATATATATATATATATATATATATATATATATATATATATATATATATATATACATATATATATATATATATATATATATATATATATATATATATATATATATATATATATATATATATATATATATATATATATATATATATATATATATA